>NW_010122684.1:14578-55039 GCF_000699245.1 Pterocles gutturalis | reverse complement strand
AAAGTAATATATTTCTTAAATATATATATATATTCACCTGGTTTAAATCAAGCTGAAGGCTGTTGACACGTGTTTTATGGGATTAATGGAATGGATTTAGAAACCACATTCTTAGAAAGTTGCAGTCAGAATTTTTTCTTCAGACCAGGCAATTGGGTTAACTAGCTACCATTAAACGCCGACGGTACAGCAATACCACAGCGAGTGAGGTGGCACACGGGAAACCTGTGTCCGCGAGGGCCAGAGGAGCAAAGAGAACTGGTATCTCAAACTGGGAAGGAGGTCTCCTACCTGTGCAGGGGGAGAAGGGGAAAGGAAGGAGAAACTTTCCATCAAGTTTCCACCCTGGTTTCTTATCAGGATTTCATTATTGTTGAGTAAGAGACAGAAACAAGGCTGAGGCAGTATTTTAATCTCTAATCCTACTGAGTGGGCATGGCAGTAACATACAGCTCAGAGTTAATGGAGACATATGAGAATGTTTGCACGGCGAGAAAGAGACAGCGATAACAGAGGGTTAAGGGTCAAGTCCATTAGCAGAAAATAACATTTTAATTCAGGCTGCATTTCAGGAGTTTCGCCTATTTCCAGTGCATCCACAGTTGACTAACCTGCTGCTAAACAACCGCCCTATTGAAAGAGGAAGAGAATAGTGGGTGTAGCTCACTATTACCGAAATGAATTGTGCTAGTCTCTCTTAAGTTTCTAAAAGAAACAATGAACCAGGAGAAGAAAAGGGTTTATTTGGAAAAGGAGCTTTCTATTCACAACTCACCTGAAACTTTTTCTTTGCCACGAAATACTGCATCCTGCGAATCACCTTAATTGCGGCGCGGTGGTGTTCTCGCAGCCTGTGGGAAAAACGAGGAAGGTGAGGGGGGTGAAAGAGCATCTCCAGCCAGACAATAACTATAACAGTCTGCAGTAAATGCTTCACCAGCACATGAATGGGTAATGTAAGTCGTTGCGATTCAGCCTGGGAGCACAACACGCTATTATGTTGACCTTCCCCAATTTTCTAGAAGGCTGTCCAAATTCAGGGTTTTATCTGACCTATGCTAGGTTTGCACAGATTTCACAGTAAAAAGAGGTGTCCACATAACCTCCTCCTATGTCTAAGCAAACCTCCACCCATCTTTCCCAGTTTCATTTTGAGGGGAAAAAAAAAAAAGCTGTCAAGTTTCTGTATATTCAGCCACGTACAGCTTTTATATACGGTCACTTTAGAAATTCAGTTTTTCATTTTTAATGGGTTTTTTGTGGTTTTTTTTCCCCCCTAATTGCTGCACAATATGTTTCTTCACTTAGATTCATGCATTTTTCAATTTAAGAAGAAAACACTGGAAAGATTTTTGAGTTGTTGACTGCTCAACAATCCAGATGATCTTGTGGTAGCTGGACGCAACATCTACATACATGTGCATCCCAAAACTGAACAGTAAGTGTATATACAGACAAAAGAGTCTGAAAGGTCTTTAAACAAATATATCCCCTTCTTCATGCACACGCATATGAACTTAAAACAGAATTAAAAAATAATAATTTGTATTTTTTACTTTAAACTAACAGATTTTCATAGAATCTAACATTTTTTAAACAGTTCATTAAGAGCAACAGATATTTTAAATTTTTTCAAAGCTTGCAAAAAAAGATGTATTTTTCCTCTTAACACTAAAATATGAAATAAAACATTTAAGCTGTGCCGATGATTTATTCTACTTGCTCATTCTATTATTCTTATCAAGACACACTTGAATGGCATTATTGCACAATCTTCATTTCCTTTGTAAATGCACGAGCATCCTGGATTTCTAACTCTCATCCCAAACAGACTCCTAGTGATGGCTTTGGGGAAGCCACAGTAAAAGCAGAGTTAGATATTCCCGATGTTTTATCTTTATACAATTATTATCAGTAATACCGACAGACTGGCGTATTGAGGTGTCACTGGGCAGTGCTTCCTGCCTGCACTGAGCCTGGTAGCGCTCATACTCACTATGGCACAGAAAAATCATATTTAACTTCTCTACAGGTTTGGGTCTTATTTGGGTCTTTTTGGGAAATAAAGTGTTCAGGGTTTCTACGTTTTCCTTCACAGAGATGGGACACAAGAAGATAAATGCTGCTTAATTTGTTAAATATCAAAGACGTGACAGTGTAACTGCCACACAGCTATGTGTCCCATACATAAATGCACATAAAACCAGCTTACGACAAATAGAAATAAATTTCTGTCGCAATAAAACTGCTTGTAGCATTTTGGCTTATGCCTCATTTCCTCTGGGGCATTCTTCACAGTCCATTATTTCTGAGTAAAATATTTTTCTTTGGGACAGACGGTCACTAGTAAAGCACACCAAATCCCTCACCCTCTGTCTAGATGATGAGTCTAATCTATAAGCAAGACAGCCAGATAATAAAAACGATATTCACCGTTCAGTGAAATAATGAAACTACACCGCCAAAACGATTTTCCAATGCAGCTATTTTACATCAGTCACTGTTCGGTGCTAACACGAACTTCCACGGCAGGAAGGAAAGTTAATTTTCTCATTTTATTCCTTCCCATTTCCAGCTCCAGCAGGAAACCTCACAGTAAGCTCATTGCTGCCTGTGCTGTAAAATCTAACTCTGCACAACGGGCTGTCCTGATTCCCCCGGATTAAATGCTTCTGCGATGAGGGAAGGGAATAAAGGATTTAATTAGTAGCCAAGGTTATGATTCACCGTTGTTTGATCTCTTTCACAAGCTGGTAACCAATGCTTCAGTAAATCGAGAGTTTAACCATTAACTGGCGATATTTGTTTGTTCAGCCACTTGGGACATCTCTGAATTCTGCTTACAGAATGGCTGGGGACACAGATCGCCACTCAATACTGTCCTCAGAGCATGAGGTTCATGAAAACTTCATTTTTTTTTTAAGGAGTGTGGGGGGAAATGACATCACCAATGACATCACCCGAGAGTGCTCGCAGGCAGCAGCAATGAGCCTGTGCTGTACACGGGTCCTGAGCATCCACCAGCCCTCACCCTTGCCATACCCATCAATCCCAGGAAACCCAACACAGGGACTGGCCAATCCCCATGGGAATGGTTCCAACAACCATCAGCATACGACCTTCAAAAATAAACTGAAGTAGTTTATACGCCCGTAAAATCAAGCTAAAGATTACTGCTTCCCATGCAGCCTGCACCTTTGCAAAGAAACATTGCCCATAGCTTTTACTGGCTACCAGTAATTTTCTTTCGCAATACAAACAGGACACCAAGGTCACCCTGAACACAGCACATACTACGTGACATCTCCTATGAACTTAAACTCATAGAACGAGGTCCCCAAACCATCAATGAAGCCATAACACTGTCAGAACCTGTAGGAACGATGCAGAAGGATGAAGGACACAACAACACATCAACAACAGAAAACCACCCCAGAGGTAACAGGGTCAATAGATTCAAACAAACCTACACTATTTGTAGGTATAAACCAGGTTTGCTTTACTCCTGCACTGAAAAAATAACATGTTGTGGATGCAGGCACTCCTCAAAGCATCAGAAATAAGGATAAAAAAATCCCCGGCAACAAAATATGACGGATTGAGCACTCACATAACAAAAAAAAGCTTGACAGAATAAAATCGCTAGAAATCACTCATTTTTCCTGCCTCCTTTTGTTGTTAGGATACTTAACCTACAACGAGTCATTTGAAGGAAACCTGATCTCTTCATTAGTCCATCAGAAAGCTGGACTGGAATTTCACCTAATTTGGAAAACAAGCGTGCTGAAGAAATTCAGGTGATTTTACAGACATTCTCATTTGGTTGGAAACTTGTTACATATTTATAAATGCCCCAAACTATTGTAATGGAGCCATTTGTACATTTGACTGTGACACTATTCATTTTTACCAACACAGCCAGCCAAAGCCTCACTAGGTTTCCCAAGGTAGCCACAGTGAATGTCACCAGCTTCAGCCTCCTGCCTCTAAGGGGACCTGCAGGGCCACCCCACAGAACGTTTTCTGGGACCAAGGCTAAGATTTTTTTGGTTACATAAACCAGGTGGCTTTACAAAAAGGAAGTAAGCAGTTGCATAGTTTGGTTGTTTTATGTTTCAAGAAAAATAAAAACTTTTTTTTTTTTTTTTCTAATGCAGTTTTACAAGATTAATCCCTATTCTGGAATAGACAGTTCTTTCATTAAAGAACAAGGAAGGAAAAACAATTGTTAACTAGAAATATTTACTGTCCTTACAAAGCTGCGTAATTTTATATCAAATCCTCAGTAACGCCATTAGAAGTTTGTTCCCCTTTTCATCTCAGGAAGGTGTTCTACAGATTGGTTTAGTGTTAACAGAAATATTAAAGGAACAAGACAGAGGAAAGGTGGTGCTAATTTCCTATTTCTGACACTTGCCTTTTTGTTCATTTGTAGAACATTTTATTATCAGGACCATAACGTCTGGCACAGACCTCCCAACGTACATGGGCACTGATATTATGGGAGTTAAAAGGTCAATGCTGTCTGTCCAGAATGAGTTTAACAAGAAGGAAAACTCAGGAGAGAGCCACAGGTTTATAATATCTTTTACAAAACGCCCATTTCTCAGTAAACTTAACACTGATTTGAAGTCAAACTCAGTTTTCAAACGTATTTAAATTCTCAGCAGTCATCTTAAATTTCAGACTTAGGACAGAGCTAAAGTATTAAGAAAGAAGGCTGAAGCCGGCTGGCCTGAAGTTTTCAGCACTAACAACTATTTAAACTTGAACTTTAACACATCAGATTTTAATAATATGTTGTGCATGTGAACTCAAACCTTTTTTCCATTCAGGCACTGAAAAGCGTTCCTTGTCACAGAACCTGCTGGAGGAGATTCAGAATAACTACATTAAGTGCATTTAAGACTAATGAAATCTTTCATCGTTAGTCCTCCAGGTGCTTTTGGTATAGAATTTGCTGTGGCTCAAGGTTACTCTTGTCTTTTCACACATTCTGTAATTCCCTGCCCATTACAGTTGATGGGAGTCTCTCGGTACTGGGCAACATTTTCGATGTGATAAATTGGCAGGGATTAAGTTGCATCGCTGTGTATTCTGCAATAGGAAATGCTTGATCAGAATCACTGATTATTTCAAATAATGGAGGCTACCCAGCTTTTCCTTTCATTTATTGCTAGAGCTTGGCCATCGTTACGATATGCTCACCAGGGGCTCTCAAAATATACCCTATCTTGTAAATTATTCACAAAAACCATCTTAAGGACAAACCAGTGAAAGCTGCCCAGAAGTGTCAGAAAAGTATGATTACACTTGAAGAGCAAACCAGTTACAAAACTGAAGTTTTATTAAATGGGCTTCAGCCAAGCGTAATGTTTACATAAATGCTCCTGTAATATTTTTAATGTACGAATACATTTATTTTTCATGGACAAGCTTACCCTCTGGACGTTCCATCCATTTGTGAAAGTCAAGTCAGAAACCAGCAACAAGACAAACAAAATGAATTCAGCTACCTCCACAGTCCTCGCCTCCAGGGTCTTCATGGGTTTAAACCCAACAGGAATACAGAAATAATAGATACATGGAGAACAAGGAGAATCACAAATAGCAGGTGAGCTAGATTTTTAAAACTTCTTTGGTTTTAGCAGCCAAAGGCACTCTAGTAAGTATTGGCAAACAAGTAATCTGGTTATGAAAGATCTACATCTACTGAACTCTTACTCATGCTTGCAAATCGGTCATGAACAGGTGAGATTTCATCAAATACATTTGATTAATATTTTCTATGGAATAGTATGTTTTGAAAGTTTAATTTTAAAACTACGAGCTGCTTTGACTGAAATGCACGTGTCTCATAATGCAATTTCTCTTCCCTACCTAGGGGAATGCAGGGGCTGTATTATGGATTATAAATTTAAAAATTTCTCTGCAGGAATACTCTTTAAGAGTAATGTTAAATTTGCTCTTTAGGTGAACCCTTCAGCCAATAAACATCTTGGTTATTATTTACTGAATACAAACACAGCCCCAGGGGAATTTGCTTCAGCTGAATTCCCATTTGTAAGCTCCTCCCTCCACTCTGTATTCTCCCAACTGTCTGTTGCTGGTCTTTTTTTAATTTAAAATATGTAATTTTAAATCCACAGTCATGTTTTAATGGATTGCTATTTTATTTTACAGCAGCTCTCATGTCTGCCTTCTCAAAAGTCATGGGCTTAACTCAGAAATCTTTTCACGTAGTTACAGCAATCCTTTTCTCCACAGATAGTTGGGTTTAGCTGGGTTTGGGGATTTTTAATAGACATGCAAAAAAAGAAGAAGTTTAAAAACTAACATTGACTTGGGAGTATTTTGATGTTTTCATATCTTCAGTTAATAACAAAAATAGCCTACTACAATAAGAAATGTTTTAAAAAAGGAAAAAAACTGTGTAGGTTTTCCATAGTCATGCCACAGGAGCATGGAACACAGGTCTCACAAGGGGCTTGGCTTCACAACTCACCCAAGGTACCAACTTTCCAGTATCTCCACTGCTGCACAATGACCATATTGCTGTCACTCAAAGCGGATCATATTATAACAGAATTTTCAAAAAGAGCTTTCTGCAAAGCATGCAGGTGATACTGGGAGACTGCACAGAGGATAAGGAAGATAAACACACCATTAAGAGCAAAGTTTTTAAGCATGCTGACCTTCTGCTCCATCCCCAGTTGTCCCTCTATTCCCCAGCATATCCTGACAAACAAAAACTGGTTTCCAAATAAACAAAAGAGGATCCAGAAGAGATAAACAGCATAGGATTTTGGAGCGCTAGGCTCAGATTTGTTCAACTTCTCTTGAGGGAAACAGTCCAACACGTAGGACATCTAGAACCAAGAGAAATTGCTGTAGCTAAAATGCACACGTTTCCAGAACTCATGGTATACTGGGGCAAACAGATGTAGAATCGGAGATTTTCTTTGTGGTCTGCCCACAATGATGCTAGCTAGGAACATAACCCTTACTATAAAAGTTTGTGTTGAAATCAGGCGAGAGTATGAGATTTGTTGTACATCCTAAACCGCCTTTGCTGTCTATTTTCACAAATACGTTTTTACTGATGTCTGTTAAGAGGCTATGAAGAGTTGTACAAAGGACATGGTGGAAAAAAAAAGACAAAATTATTTTTGGAAGTGACTGAAATACCCTGTAAAGAAAACCGGACAAAACCAAAAAAAAACCCACCAGTTCCCATTTTGTCAGAACTAGCTGTTGTTCCCCAGCTTTGGTGATATCAGTATCAAATACCAATGGCTGTTGATATGCTTATCAAATCACAGGGAACCTTTATTCAGCTCTTCACCCTCCGCATCCTGTTGAGTCAGAAGGCAGTTGCTTTTTTACATGGTTTCAAGGCCAAAGCAATTTGAAAGTAACTAGACACAAATGAGGTCACAGATAAGTAAATAATAATGTATGGCATTGTCTCACAGACACAGTCTGACACGTTAAACTCCTTTTCTAAAGAAGCTGCCGACAGAACGCAACAGAGCTGCAGTCCAGCGCACAGGGAAAGCCATGGATGTTACTATTTTGCAGCAGCTGGTTAAGAGCAATCTTTCCAGATTAAAAAAAATATTTTTTTGCAGAGCTTGTCATTCATGGCTCTGAATTATACCAGGATATGCAGGGCTACAACCAGTGACAGTAGGAAGAAATAACCACATTGCCTATGGTTATTTGCCTCTCTATTGTTGGCCTATTAAACTTACAATAACCTTTGAATATTATACTGGCTGATGGTACACTACCTCGTTACGCTCAACAAACTGCTAACACTACATGGTAGCTCTTTGTTGTATTCGTCCTAGGGAGTTACAAGACCGCTGCAAACTCCAGGCTGAGTCTGGCTTCTCTATGTGGCTTAAGCTGCAATGCCCACAATACACATCAGATACAACCTGTACACAAAAATATCTAACGCTGAGTATGAGATGTAAAAGCATCAAAATGACGACTCATTAAGAATTCTCAATTAGCTGTTTTCACTGTACGTAATACTTGACCATGCTAATTTAATACATGCTGCATCCCACACCTCAATTAAGACTCATCATGTAATAGCACTAATAACATCCCATTTAACCTTTTGTTTTGAGACAAAAGAAAGAAGCTTTTATCAGGTCCATGGGAGACCCACGGGGGACCCATGGAAGGTCAAAACAGCATTGCACTGCTACTGATTCAACCTCACACAATGAGGTTTGCCAGCACCTCCTTCAGTTTTTCCCTCATCTCAGTAATACGTGTATTTTAAAATGATGGTGAGTAGAGACAAAAAAGTTGTTTTTTCTTTGTAAAACTACTCATAGGTCAGAGGTTAGATTCACCCACACACCCTCGCAAGTTCAGGCTTTTCTACCACGGCCAAGTAGGGGAATGGAGAGAGTATCTCAGCTGTTCAACACAAATGAAGTCATTACACAGTTGTGACTGACAAAATAAAGCAGCTCTCCTGTTGCAGAGACAGGAATTACAGCAGGAAAAAATATCTGAAAAGAAAAGGCCATTGACCTGAATGGCAATAGTTACATTACCAAAAGTACTGATAATACCATTTCAGAAATCCTAACATTTTCCACGTTGTTTTCTACTACAGAGATGACGGGCAAATCCTCCTCCCATCTAATAATGAAAAAGAGAAGATGGATGTCACTGCTGTGAAGATGTTTCTAAGCACTATACTCTGAAATCACATAAAAAAATACCCCAGAAACCAACTGAAAATCGTGAGGCCAAGTTCTGTGCTGCTTTACACCAGGAGACGCTGGAAGGGACTGGGGGCTGCTGGACCGCTGGGTCACCGTGGCTGCTGGGCTGCCGTCTGCAGGGCTCTGGATGGAGCTTGTGCAGAGTGATAGCAGTGTCTGCGCACAGCTGCGCTTCTAGTGGGTGTGCCCTCCAGAAATAAAGCCATGGAAGGCTATAAACACAAGGGTGTTGCTACAGCTCGTGGGAGCTGCAGTGAAAGCAGGGCAAAGCCTGAACAGACAGCGTTAGGGCAGGGGGACTTCACTGCCCATGCCAATGCCATCACTTTGGGAAAAAAAAAAAAAAGCAGTTACAAATGTAGTTCAAACTGCCATTTTTTGCAACTGGAAGCGTTCTCAAGGATTTGTTATTTTACAATGGTGGAGAAACACATGGGATTTCAGCTGGTGGAGAACAGCCTTTTCCTATAAATCACGGAGAGTAATCTGAAACCCAGAAACAGCGCAGGGCTCACGTCTGCCGATTTAAACCAGATGAAGAGCAGGCATGCTCTTAACCCTTTCCCCATGATTTCTTCCCAGCACAAAATGAAAATGAATATGAAAGCACTGAACAGAAACTAACTTGGCAAAAATCAAGATGAATACAATTCTGTAAACACCGAAAACTTCAGCTCTTTTGACTTCCCTGAGGACACGAGCACAGAACTGTCCCAAAGCAAAGCCCTGGAAAGCAGTTAGAGCATAAGCCACTCTTTGGACTGCTCTGTCATCAACTTTTATTTAAGCAGTTTATCTTGGGGAGATTAGGATCTCTCTTACAGAGCAAGACCTGGCACACACAAGCCTCTGGTTTTGAATATCAGGCTTTACTGCGCTGGGAAAGAAGTAACGAGCAGCCTGTCGGCTCACCGTAAGGTTACAAACTCCTTAATCGGGCAACAGGAGAACTAACACCAGCACATGAGCGGTAATTTCTCTTCAGAACTATGTAAGTGCATTAAAACAATATTAAGACTATTTATTTATTGTTTTTAAGATCCCCAGCCACTTCTCTATCATTTTAGCCTTTCTCATGGCTCACTGGACAAAAAAAACCCCCTAACCCAGCACAGCCAGTTCAAACCTGAATCTCAAGATCCAGCTTTTTTAATTTTTTTTTTAAATAAAATACTGTGTAAAAGAATGGTTTGGAATATTGGCATTGCCAAGAAGCATTAGTCTATACCTTGACAGGGTCAGAGTTCCAGTACTTCCAGAAATTCACTCGCATACGTGACACAATGGTGGGATTAAAGCCAGAAATGGGCTGGGATTGAAATAAAGTATGATGGCACGTCATGTTAAATCTCCACATTAAGGTAATATTTTAAAGCAAAACCTAAACCAACCAACCCAGGACAGTTGAAAGGAGAAGAGGAGAGATAATTTTAAGCTTACTTCAGCATCACTCATCTGCACACACGATATTTGCCTGCGGTAATCCAACCTCCGCCCCTTTATGGCTGCAGCCCAGTGAAGGGGGACCTTCGTCCACGTCTCCTGATGAAAAGCTGGGGTGTTTCTGTGCCTCAGAATTCTAGGGACACACTTCATAACTAGGTTCATATCTTTTGTGTGGAAAATCTGACCTGAAACATCTGAGTTCTCCTGTTCTATCTAATAGCTAAAGGATATGCTGCGTTATTACTATCGCAAAGAGACAGGAGAAGCTTTATGGGCTGATACGCTGGAGACAGAAACTGCCTGGGACCAGCCACTCTGGCACGTGAACTCCACTTCCTTCTGCGGCTTCAAAGCACAAGCACGGATCAGCAACATATTTTTTGGCCTAAAATTATTCTCTAGTAAGTTACACACAGAAAACAGCATGTGTTTTAATTACTTTCTCCCTCTCCATTCAGATACTGTGACCAAGCCTGTCGTACCTTCAAACCTAAGTTCTGTTACACAGAAAAAAAAGATTTTGCTTAACATTTCTATCTCATTGTTTAAATACATGATGATGTTTACCTACTGATCTACAGTCAAGTACTTTGTTAAATATATTACCCCATGTCGCAATTTTACAGTTTCTCAACACACGTCTGCAAAGCAACATTTCCTCCATCAGGGCTGAGCATCAGCTCAGCGCAGTGGACAGGACTCTCTTGATCCTGGCCAGTTTTAGGTGGGCTCTGTTTATTCTAGAAATCTTTTTTTTTTAGTGTTATCCATACAGTCAATGAATCCAGTATTCAAAGAACTAAAACAACCATGCGTTCCTCTTGTCATGATCAGCACAGGGAGAGTTCAATGGAAATGCAAACTAAACAACCAAAGTCCAGAAGAGTGACTACAGCCCAGGATGGACAGTCGTTCCAGGGAACATGCTATCAGTGGAATTAAGGAGGGCTCAAGCATTGCACTGTTTGTGTTATATCTGTCTGACAATCAGGTCGTTCACACCTCAAGATCAACATTACATGTCATACCACAAAACACATACCTAGGAAACCAGAGAGAGATCTTGCTTGGCCATGATGCTGTAAACTACTGTGATAATTTACTTTTTTTGGGTGCAAGATAAGACATATATAGCACGGGTGTATATATATATATATATATATACACACACACACAGACGTCTCAAAAGTCTTACCTGCAAAAGAGGTAGAATAAGAAGCAATTAGCCAAACCCTCAGTTGGTCCAAATCAGAGCTCCACGGATATAATTAGATAAGCAATCCCCACAGTCTTATCTAAAAGAGTGCTGCATGAGGCTCCCATCGCCTCTCTTCCCTCCATGCCACCGTGACCAGCTCTCTTCTCTAGCCACCTCCTTTTACATTAGCTTTTGCCCCCTCTCTTCTCCTCTGTTTTTTCCAACTACCTTTTTCTCCTCTTTGCCTTTATGTTTTCTGCATGTGCCCTGTGGTTCCTCCTCTCTGTTGTATCAGTCACTAGTCACTTATCTCCATTCTCACAGCCCTTCAAAGCCTGCTGGGACTCTACCCATTGAATCTCCTGGGTGTCTGCTCTGTGCTATCACTCAGTAATCATGCAGGCACGTTCCCACATTTCCTTCCTTGCCACCTTTGCACCCAACGACACTGCAATCTAACCTTTTTCTATTTCTCCCTACTCTTTGGCTGCACGGCATCTCCACACAATGGAACACAGCTCAGAGAATATACCCTTCATATTTGGAGAAGCACAAATGCTGAACAGAAACATAGCAAAATTAGGCTTTCAACGTTGTTATTAATTTTGCAACTGTGCTTTCTGTGTGAAACTAATGATAAGGATGCCCTAAAAGCAAGCAAAAACTTGTTCATCCAAACTTTTGTGAGAATCCAGAGCAGGCTGGGGTTTTTTTGAGGAAAAAGGACCTCACCAAACCACACTAGCACTTCCTAGTAAGCACTTTACAGATACACTAGTAGTACATAAACCATAAATTATTTCCAGCTTCAAATTATTATTTCATAAAAATATCGGTTTATATAAGCTAACATTCATAGTAATAGATGAAAGTATTCATTTAACACATGGCAAGTAAGGTAATGCAAGTTGCAGACAGGAACTGGAGAGAAAAGGAGTAAATGTTGATTTTGAAAATACCAGAATCAAGAAGGTATTTTAAGGTGATGAGAAGTCAAAATCATGATTAACAAGAAGACTTTCAATAGACATCAGCAGTGATTCCTCACTGACCGTCTCCTGAGAAAGCAGGGAAAACCAGCAGCACTTCTCTACCAGCTGCTTTTACACCTTGTATCTGCCTCTACATCCAGGAGTTCTGCACAGGGCGAGAGCAGAGGGGAGCGTAGGCTCAGCGCACACAGGAACACTGAAGCAAAACTCATCTCATTTGTATTCCAGTGCATCACACTGGAGTTTTACCAGCACTGAAGGTACTACCGTACGATGCCACTCTCAGATGAGGAGTGGAGAGCTGACTTAACAGTTTCTATTATCCAGGTCTTTAATTTCAGTCTTTATTATTCACTTTGGGGACTGAAAAACAATTAGGAATTGTGAAATGATGCCAAAAAACACGGGAGCAGGCATGGGCTTACTGAGCCTGTTGAGCAGCTTTCTGTGCGGGCTTAGTACCACTCTCCTCCCTGGTTTTAAGGGAAAGCAAGCCAAGGGTATTCTGTCTGAGGATGGTGCAGTTTCAGCTAAGCCAGGCTCTGAGGTTATATTTGCTCTTCCTCCTCATATGCCCTATTTAATCATATTATTTTCCTCTCCTTCCAGTTTACGAAAGCGTACCCTCACTGAATTAATCTCCTGAGACCTTACCTAGAGCCTGAGCAACGCCATGGGTATTTGTGTCAACAGGCAATCACGAGGATGGAGGCTTTTCACATTCAAAACTGCAACTGCATGGGATATTCCCCCCCTTTCTCTTCCTCTACATATTTTTATCACTCAACTTCTGCAATGCTTTTAATATACAAAAGAAACAACAAACATTAGAAGAAAATTAAAGTTTCCTTCTCTCCCAGCATTTCCGAGTTTCTATTAATTTTCCTGAAGATTTGCTGACAAGCAATTAATGTATCCTGAATTCCACTTAAAAACCAATGTTTACTGGTGTACGCAGAAGGTCCGAGCCAGGCACAGCCCACTCCTCATGGGCAGAAAACACCCGGCGGCAGCATGCACGGCACGGTGCATGTCAGAGGTCTGGGACTCGGCGATGACTTTTTCCAAGCCAGGCTTGATGTCTGTAGGCAAGAGCTCTGTGGAGCTTGTGGGCGATTTACCCCTGTAGCAACGCCAGTGTGAGACCCGTGAAAAGTTACGTCTCTTAGGAATAGCAGGGCTTAACATGCAAGGCAAACGGGCTTTTTGCAAGTAACTGAGAATTTCAGCCTCTAGCGCTTCTTGGTAATGTGGGATTTTTAAAAACATACGAAATAAGTTCCTAAAGGAGCAGACAGACAACTAGCTACAGAACACTTAGGCAAATCCTCCCCATCACCCATCTGTCTCAGAGTTGCTTTATACCTTTAAAAGTTTGGTCCTTAATTCAAACAGAAATAATTTCACTTAATCTCAAACCAAACCAGAAACCAATGGTTTGGTCTTTGGGAAGTCTTGGACTTTCCACACTTAAAAACGTTTAAGTATCTTTTCTTCATATGATTTTTTTTCTGTTTCCAAGCCAAGACCTAAAGCACCAATGATGAGATGCCACAATAAAGAACATTTTCACAGAATTTCCACTCTGAATTGGAAGCAGGAATAAACAAACAAACAAAAAATCAGCTCAAACTCTTTTCCCACAGGACTTCCACGACCCAGTTTGAAAACTCATGAGATTTGGATGAGTCTGAGAGGCTCCATATGAGGCAATTTTTACTCAAATCTCCGAATGTTTATCCATTGCTGATTTTATTGAGAAGACTAAGATGACATGGCTCTGTAGAACAGATCATCAAATTGGTACTGTCTGTCCTGTAACCAGACAGCCTCTAGGCTTAGGTAGAAGTCTAAACACACCTAAGTGTAACTTCCTCCCTATTTTCTCAGTTTAAATGTTGTTCTCTTGAACAGTATTTACATGTGTTCTCTCTGTGTACACGTACATAAACCAACAAATTATTTAGATTTGTATAATGAGGTGACTAAATTGAATTTGCCCTGGCTTTTTTCATGTAGTTCCTTTTTTCTCCAGCAGTATGGAATGCCCAGTCAGGGCAATTATCCGGTTGCAGTCAGGCCTAAAATAAAGGCCACACAAAATGTTTTTTCATATTAGTATGTTTTACTGAATCTGGGCAGAGCAAATAGTTCTAGGAAGTATATTACTGCAGAGCAACTGCAGGGTCCTTAAGAACCACTTGCCACTGAAGATTCACATTCACATAAAATTAAAGTGCTAATGTGCTAAAGGGAGTTTTTTACAGTATAAAGAGCTGTCCCAAAGCTTGTTTTCATGCTAATACTTGAAATTACTAAAGTAAAGCACCGTAAAAGTTCACCTTCAATTACAACAATGGGCATTTCTTAAACAATTACAGCTGCATCACAAGCTAAACTAAGTCCAAACTCTACCTGGAGAGTCCTTTACCACACTGACTTCCTCCAGTAAGTATATCTAATGAGCCTAAAAAACCCTATCTAGTTTTCAAAAGACAGTTTTGTATTATTTTGAATTTCATAAACATAAACCTCTAGATCAAAAACGGAATCTCACTTCCTTTCACATGAAACAGTACACCACAGAATCAGTAGCAATACTACAATCCTCAAGTTTTAACGGAAAAATAGCTCTTTTTTCCTCCCTTGTCTATGTATATAAATATATAATTTTTTTTCTTTATTATTTTTGGAGTGCTTTTACTGAACTACAGGTTTAGTTCACTTTTTTTGTTGTTTTTATTTTTTATTTTAGGTAAGGCCAATATTAAAGCACTTGGTTTGAAAGAAAAAAGAAGGGGAATAGAAAATGGAGGAAATCCTGTATCCTGTAAATGAGGTCAGGCCCTTTCAAGTTTGTTGATTTTATATACAGGACCAATGTGTAAGCTTCAAGGTGCTTTTCCACTTAAAAGCAAAGCAGATATACAACCAAAAGACAGAAATCCAAGTATCCTGTTCAGTCAGTGGCGATTCAGAGAACCGAGGTGAGACAGCTAAAACAACTGGGATGAATCCACTGGAATAAAAAATCTGCCCTAGTATGTGTTACTCATAAATGTTACTCAGTTACTAGGACAGCCTTAAATAAAAACACGCGGATTATATAATAACATATAATTGTTTAGTTTTTGTAATGTACTCTCACCTAAGTAGATAATTGGCAACGAGGGCTGAACATGAGAACTTTTGACCTGAAAGCACATCGGTTTTTTTTCTGAATCCAACAAGAACATTCTCTTTTCTCAAGACTTCAAACCGCTTAAATGAATTTTTTATTTAAAAAAATGTGCTTAGAGAAAATGGAATAATTCTTGGAAATTCAGGAGAGGTATCCAGCATGGTCCTATCTATCTTTAAACAGGAAAACTGACAACAGTAGAGAGGTCATAACGCAAGAGGATGTGCTCTGAAATGATTTCTCATCTTCATCCATTTGCGGAGAGTTCTTTCACAAGGGTTAGCACAGAGCTGTGACGCAGTAAAACCTTGGCCAGCCGAAGTCAACAGAAGTTTTGCTATTGATGTAACCGGGTTGGAATTCCTTCTATTATCTCTAGATACCTGGAGAGCTGCCTGAACATCTGCTGAGGTTGTCTCGAAAAAGTCAAAGTGCAGTTTCTTAGAAATATTCAGCTCTGCTGGTGAGGATAATTTCATCCCATTAAAAAAACACAAATTAAGGGTTCATTAGAAGTTGCTGTGCCTGACTTGTTTGGTAGATTTATTACGGAGATGTCTCATTTGAGAAAACATAATCAAATACTTGCTGCACATAAGCACCTTTTTTCCAGATCCCTGTCAAAATGTGGTGTGTTAACCAACTTGTCCAAGGTTACACAAGGAGCCTGTGGCAAAGCCAAAAATTCTGAGTCCCATTAAATTATTCAAACACCTTCTTTCTTTTTTTTTTTTTTTTTTTTTCCTGAAATACCAAACAAGAACATGAGGAAAAAAAAGAGGGAGGTGTACAGTGGTGAACTAACATTTTTCTAGGCCATAATTTCCCACAAGCACAATGAATGCAAGTACAAAGAAAGCATCGTACATGCCCGTATGCATAAACACAAACCAGGTAATTTCCCAGTTTATGATCAGATATATACCAATATTCGGTCATAACATATTTGGGCGTCTCTGCTGATGAAGACACACAGAACAAGCACAGGAAGAATGCCCTGGTTTATGGCTAGAGCCAAAGCACAGCAGGCAAGCGCACCACCACATCTGCTCTCAAACCTGCCTGGCCAACAGATCTTCTCAGTCCCCACCTCTCCTGCCTTTTTCTGTGCCTATGAATGGCAACATTTGTGTGACCATTTCTAGAACAGTGACCAAACAAGAACACAAAATCTGTATTCAAACCAAAAAGAGAGTCTAGGCAGATTTCTGTAAGGATGCTAATTTTGTCTTCTACTAACACTTCTATTGACGTTTCACTTCCATTGCTCACTTAATGTAGTTAACGTAGTTTTCTTTACTAAGCTTTGCAATTAAACAGATTTCCCTTTAAATTTGCCATTTCATGCATGAAATCAACACATTTTCTAAAAATGACTGTTTTTATAAAAGCAGGGTTATTGGCAGGAGCACAGCCTCACTACGCTCGCTGATGTTGAAATAAATGAATGGTATAGTCCAAGTTCATTAGTCCAACGCAGGATTGACTGATATATAGGTGACACAAAACCCGGTTCGGTCACACGCTCTTGCCGTGTTGATGTTCGTGCAGACTTAACAGTCCCTGCCTGTCTTAAGGGTACGTGTCCTGAAGAATGTTTTCATTCTTTCAATATTTCACTTTAACCGCAATCACTTCAAGCAGCTTGCATTCAGCTGGACTAATACAAGACGTGTAACTGGACAGAACATTTTCAGAAATGTAGCAAGAAACATCCAGCCTTGTGACAAGACTGTTCAACGCTTTAGCAGGACATAAAGCCCCTTTACCTCCCTCCACACCCCTAAAACCTCCTTTTCCCCAGACTGCACAATCCACTTGCTTAAGGGAGCATAAAGCATCCCACCAGCAACATACATCAGTCTTTAAACTCAACCGAGTATGTTCAGGGGCTCAAGAAAGATTTTGGCTGAGAGGGGAAAAAAAGGTGCCGAGAAGACTGAGGAACATACAATTAAAAACTTTTTTAAATGACCATACTGTCAGCATGTTGGAATCAGACACATATGGGACTCCAAACCATGTGATTTGTTTCCTTTTAAATAAAAGAGAAAAAAAAAAAGAAAAAAAAAAGGGTTTCCAGCATTTAAAGCACTAGGGCAAACTCAATGTTTTCTTTCAACTCCTTCTTCATGAGAAAATTACAAATCAATTGTCTTGAGGAGCTGGGAATTAACTGAGAAAATGACCCAAAATAGACACGATGAGACTGGTCAGAAAACATCATGAGAGCTGACCCATGTTAAAGATAGAAAAACAGGTCCCAGGCTAACTTGTAGCTGTACATTTAGCACGGGCTGAGCAAAAATGGGATTAAAACTGGGGGGTTGCATACAGGTGACTTCCCTGCTCTCTCCATTAAACCATAGCTCCCAGTATGGACAGCAAGATGTTAATACTCATTCCATACCACATTGTCCATGTATGTTGAATTTTAAACTTTGACTCGTTTTGGACTGCTTTGTTCCCTAAATATCAAGACATTCCCATTGTCCATGGAGTCTGCACACACAAAAACTCGATGCGTTTATATGAGAGTCTCTCCAGGAGTAAAGAAAAAAAAGACATCATAATTTAACTAGAAAGATCTTGCAGTCACAATTCCACGTTGCTATGAATGCTTCCACTGGGTGCACTGGACAATGCCTCACGCAAGGCAAAGCACCCCTGTAAGACTTTGCACGGATGACGCCCATGGTTTTTTGCCCTCTTGCAAAGAGGAAGCAGCTCTCTGAAAGATTGATTATATCAGGAAAAAACAGATTAAACAGAGAACTAACACCTTAATTTTGCAAAACTTGACACTACCAAAAAGCCTGTGGACTGTGCCAAGGTACTAATATTCAGCCTGATAATATTTATATAGTAAAGTACAATTAATACTTAAAAATCCAGTGATAAATACAAAATACACAAAGGCCATGCAAGAAGCCCCTCCAGGTAAAAGAGGCAGGGTGAGATGGCACGTTTCTACTTGAGGAGTTTTGACACCTGCTTTCAAATTTAAGATTCCTCTGATACACCTTTTACCCCAAGTACTGAGGTCTTGTAATGTCCAAAGCACTTCAAGGCAAAATTTCCATCTTCTTGGGAAATGCTGGTGTGAATGAAAACTACACAGCAGAAGCAGTAATACAGGGAAGGGAAACAACCCAGGCAACTTCAAATTCAGATCCAACCTTTGTTTCAAGCTCATTTGCAGAGTGCAGTATGTCACCAGCAATTTCCTATGACAGTGCCATGCTGTTAAATTTAAAGTGGTTTACCAGATTCACGGATATACGACGTACTAAAAAATACAAAGAAGAACCCACTATGCTTGCAAAGAGTAATAATTCGGTTTTTTCAGCTTTGCCTTCAGCATATTACTGCCACTGCTGGGAAGGCAGAATTCAAGCAAGAGAAAGCAGGATTTTGCTTTTGTCCTGCTTAATTTGCCAAGCAATTCCATTTCTTGTGACTTCAGTAACATACTACAGCCTTTAGTGAACAGTAATCATTGTAAGTATTAGGAAACAGAAGCTAAGGATTAACCTTGCATTAAAACTACTGTTGACCTTATAAGAGTGATTATTTATTAGTCTGTGAAAATCATGACATAAGCTCACAGCTCATATAACTATTCAGGTGTATTATAAAAATAAATAAATACCATCTTTCTCCCACCACCAACAGTACTGCACTTGAAACCAGTTGCACTTAAATCACTTGAAGTTTTAATACCAAAGTTTAACAGGTCAACACATTCAGATGATTGTTAAGACTAACAAGTTAGTTAATCAGTAAATTTAATAATCGCTGCATGATTAAAAAACTGCCAACAAAAAAGAAAGACTCAAGCCTGCTTCGTATTTAAGACGTGTAAGGAATTTTGCTTAGAATATACAGAGTTAAAAAGCAACTACTTGGTCGTACTCAGTTGTTTGTGCAGCATCAAATTTAAATCCGAGAGAGATTATGAGAAAATTTGCTGCAGGCTGTCAGACCTCATTAAGTTAATGGAACTGGTAAACTGGCACTTGTCCAGCACATTGTAGAAAGAAAAGCGCTTTCAGCTGAAGAGTGAAGGAGATCTAGTTTCGGTTTGGCAGCTCAAGGAGATTATTAGCTATAAATAATGGCTGCACTGAGATGACTTATACGGGATCGCTTGACCAAAATGAAGGCAAAAAGACAAAAAACATTAACATTTTGAAACGAACGATACAGTCTCTTTGTTGGATGGAATCTAGGACAGCTTTGTAGCCATTTTCCTTTTATAGCCTTCCTTTTTACAAAATGATCTAAAAGTCTTCGTAACAAGCTTAGCTAACGCTAAACTCATTAACAGAGAGAAAATTCTTCTCTTTGTTGGGTCTTTGAATCTCTTTAGAAGAGGTTATGAAACCAGTGGTTCGGTGTGAGGCGGTGACGTGCTGCGATGTACTCACTAATAGAAAAGTGTTATATTATTTTGGTCTGAAATACTGGGGAGTGTTCGCAGAGCCAGGACAGCAAAGAGTACCAGTACCCAGGCAGGGCAGGGGGCAGAAATCAGCGGACTCAGGAGATGCTAGTTTCCCGAGAGACCAGAGAAGATAAAATGCTGAAGAACGCAACAGAGAGAAATTTCTCTTTGAACAATGAGATGAGGACTGTATGACATTTTTCTTACCTCAAATTTTTAAATGGTAAACAGGTTTTGAAACAAAGAAGACCAGACTATCCTCTGAATTTATACCTATAAACCCAAAATTATATGCAAAAATTAACAGTAGAACATACGTCTGCACGGCAAACACTTCAAAATTCTGAGGCTTACTTAGATACTGAGATCTGCACAGTTCAAGTTGAGATTTCAAACATCCCTATGGCCGGGAACTGGTTCTATTTATTTATTTACAGTTAGGTGTATCTCTGCTTTGAAGCCAACTGGGCATTCTTCCATTCTTCAGTGGTGAAGCTTTTTGAAGCAGGTGTTGATTCACAGCACCAATAAAACCCCACAAGCCCTATTTCTTCTGCACAAGAAGAGAACAGGAATTCTGCTGTTTACTTAATTCGTTCTTTCTTTGTCCTCTTATTGTTTCTCAGGAACACAATTTAAAGGAAAATCAGGCTAGTCTCTGTGTGTATTTTGGCCTCAGCTTCTCTGCCAAGTGCTCGGTGCAGGGGTGCATATGTGCCCAGGAGCTAGTTAGGGAAGAGCACCTGTCCCCCTGCAAACTGGATGAACATCACGTAGACCCCTCGCCAGCATTGCGCGGGAGTGGCTTTGACTTCGGAACAACCCACTCCAAATGGAAGCCAACTGCCTTCACTCATGATCCGACCCATTTCCCCAGGCACCCGGTCGCGGTGGGTACAGGAGGCACTCCAATATTTGCACCCGTCTGCTTCTACTTTAGATTTACTGGTGAGTGATGGGTGAATTCTGCCAAAAAAAGTAAACACCAGGTTCCCTCCCTGTGAATGAAGGCTTTATTGTGCTCTAAAAATTTCTGCACAGAAAGGGCCGCCTCCAACAACCAGCTGAGCTAAACATGAAAAAAAATTAATAATACATTAATAAATGCATTAACATGCACTGCTTTCACTGGGAATCTGGGGAGGAATTTATCAGACCATAGGTACACCAGTCATGTCCTGATGTTGTGGTGTCAATGGGAAGAGTCAGGTCTTATAAAAATAGCCCTTCATTCACTGCATCCCTTACACATAGGGTGGAAATTCTGCATTTAACACTCTTACACTCCCCACCTCCCCCCAGAAAAACCCCCAACTTGAAACCACTTTTTATTTTTAATACTGTTCAAGAATAGCTTAGCTCCTGTAGACAATAAACTGCAGCATGCGAATGTTTCTGGAGGAATACTCACTCGGAAAATTCAGCTACTCTGAAACATGAGACCAATTTACTGACATTAAGAACAGCGTTCCTGCATCAAGTCCTCTCTGCCCTTTAGGAGAGGATACATGAAGATCATTGCTAGCTTACCCAAGTGTCCAGTTTGAATAGAAAACAAATTTGATTGTTTTCTAAGCCCCCTGCATGACAGAAGCCAGAGAGAAGGCACATGGAACCAACAGCTACCATCGGGAAGACTAAAGATCACACATCCAAAAAAAGCTACTCTAGCTTTAAAACAGTTTTAACCTTTTTTCTTCCCCAGACATGCAAAGGAGTAAAGAAAGACTGCCCACAGTTTCAATTAAATGTTAAGTGTCCCTTTAATATTTAAACAACTCAGTAATAAAACCCCCAGCACATATAAACAGGCAGCTTCTCCTCATCACATAATGCAAGAAAACAATTTTTTCTCTTGTAACTTTTCAAGTGCATAAGTAGACTTAATTCTCTCCCATTACAAGATTATACACTTCATGCACTACAGTTTTATAATGAAATATCTCATTAACATATCCAAGCAATGCAGACAGGGTCCTGCTCAGCAAATACACCCCAAGAGACCCGAAGCACTAAGTACCTTCTGATACCCTGCTCTAAACATCTAAAGTAAATGAAATAAAACATACATGACAAGGTTCTCCAAACCTAGCAGCATTTGAGATTTTGCAGTCTAGCCAACCTCATCTTTTAACTGAACTTTTTTGAACACTTATGGATTACACATTACATGTAGGCAAACCTCCTAACCAGCTGCACGGTATAAACCTTGCCAGGAGCGACAACCATTCATATTTCTCATTAGAAAGTTACATCACTGTTTTACATGGATACTATAACCCAGAAAAAGTAAACAGATGCCTGAAGGCAGGAGTCTCCTAATGAAGGTAAAGAGTAGGAATGGTTCTTGAGTAACCTGGGAGGAGAGAGGGAAGGAGCTGATGCAGCCCCATCCACAGGCGGGGCGAAGCCCAACGCCCAGCCAAGAGGAACGAAAGGCAGGGAAAGACAACTGACAGCTGCCTGAGTCCAGGGAAAACAACTCAAGAAGATATTCAAGCACATGAATAGTCTTATTTGATAGAGACTCGGTTATGTCGTTCATTTCTTTGAGGAAACAAGTTTAAAATATCCTGAATAAAGTGTCCTATTTTGAGTGTAAGATATTCCAGAAAAAACAACAGTCAAAGAACTGTAATATTGCCGCTTTGATATGTGCTTTTTCTGTAGCTGAAAGTGTCAGTATACTGAATTTTACTGATTTAATAGATCAAACTATAACCTTGCACACAGCAGCGTCACACACTGCATTGTATTAGCTGCCCTCCCCCTTGGACATATTACTGGGGCATCCTTTGACCACTTGTCTACTGCAATTACATTGATTTCCATTGAGCTTTCACCCACTTCCAGCTGTTGATCATGAACTTTTTTGTCCTTAATGTATTCCAAACAAAACAGAAGCCAAAATAACTTGTTTGCTATTCATCATGTCTTTTGGGTGCATATCAAGACTGATACCCCAAAGATATAATCATTAAAGTCCATCTGCTTCTTCTTTAATACAATTACAAATAAATAAACAAGACTCTCATGGTAAATTTAGTTTAAAAAAAGTCTTCTTCAGTCACAAATTGCTAATCAATATAAGGATAAGAATAGGAAAACAAGAAGATACTAAAGCAATCACACAACCTGGCAACTCAGAAATATCCAACTGGCTATGTAAAATATGGGCGAGTGGTACCTGAACATCAGCTTCCATCAACCATCTCTGTGGTTCAAGGCTGATACAATTTATCAATGTAAAGGAGCTGAAATAGTTTGTTCAGCTCCTCCTCAAACACAGAAATGTACTAAAAATGTTACATCTGCTAAAAATTTCCCAGAAGAAAAAAAAAACATTGATTTTGAACATCCTGGATTTTAATCTGAAGTTATTCAGTTGCTTCCATACATCCATTTCTTGGTGACATTTAATTTTGTGTCTCCATATAGCCAAAGGTAGTTACTCACAAATAAAATAGAGTGAAGAAATATTTTATAAATAATATAATATAAATACATAGCCTAAGTGTGAAAGATTCAAACCATCTACAAAAAGGAATACATCTAAAAAAATAAACCTCAGACAAACATATGTGTTTCTAAAGTGCTGCACGCGCTGCCTTGCAGAAATCCAGAGACATGAAGGGGAGTTTTTATAAAAACTATAAATGTGGAACTTCCTTCCAGGAATGAATTCTTAGGAGTATGTACTTAGAGAGACTTGAAATTAAACTGAGAATAGAAGAGCACACGAAATACATCTCATCACAGCCACTTCTTTTTAAAAAATAAATGTATCTGGCACTGATTGAAAACTAACGCCTGCATACCCAAAGAACATATAGATATCCTACCCTCCACATATAGCCAGATATGCTTCAAGCAATGTATCACTTATACTCAAGGTAAGATAGGACAGAAAAAAATCGGCCTACAATTCCTTCACAGAACTTAATTTTCACCACTGAAATGATTTTTTTAGAACTATTCGGGATTAAAGAAAGGTCAACAAACCAATTACTTTGGGCAATGGTGCAAAATAAGTACCAGTAAAGTAATTAATGCCCTTTTCATTGTTTCCACATCATGGAGCGTTAATAAATTGGGCTTTTGTCACTATCCAGTATTTTCTTTAGGAAAAAAAAAGTCTTCATTCCAATCTATCTTTTTTATGGCTCCCTGTTAATACTTTAAAATACCAGACTAATTAGATTTGCATTTCAACTGGTAAGTCACAAGCTCCATTTTCATCTCTCTTCAGCCTCTCTATTTTCTGATATTCCTAATGAGGCAATACTTTTATTTAAAGGGTGTGATCCTTTCAAGAATTTCTAGTGGCTTTTTAGTGATGTGAAGAGGATCTTTCAGGAGTTCCCACGTATATCGCTTAAGCACAGTGCAGCGGCACACACATTAGCCACGAACACCATTAAACCCAGGACCTCCTCCAACCTGGAGTTCATCTGTTTATAGGATCAGCCTGATATTTTGATTCATTTCACACATTTGAATGCATCAGTTACCCACGGCATTAGTTAAACATCTTATTTACCTCCAGGAAAGGTGAAGAGAAATAGCAGGAGTGGGTAGCGTCATCACCTATGAAGATTTCTGGGCAGAAAAGAGTGCTTTCCCTGGGTTTCTACTGAGTTCTGGATCTTCCAAGGGAACCATCACTAAATACACACCTCAGTGGCACAGAGAGCAATCCACCCAAAGTATTTTATAGAGCTACTCACATAAAAAAAGTCCAATTTTCTGTAAAACGCAAATTATCTCTTTCCTGTCAGGGACAGGAACGTGGAAAAAACCAAGAATTCCTCTTCTGCAACATGAACTGATGTGAGTTTTTACTCTGAAAGGGACAGAAGTCGATACCTTGAGCATCTGCCTTTGAAAGGGAAATTGCAACAGCAGGAGGAGCCCTTTTGCTGACAACACTGAAAATCAAAGATCTTTTAAGGAATTTTTTCCATGAAAAAAAAAAAATAAATAAATGCTAGACTGTCCCACCTAGCTGTGCCTACAAAGATTCACAGAGAGAAGACCAAGGTCACAGCAACAGCAAAACTTGGACTTCATCGTAGACACGGAAGAACGAGAAACCTCGCAGCAAGCGGGCAAGCTAACCAAACTGCAGAACAACTGGGCCTCCACCAGTCCTTGAAGAAAACTCAAGGATCTCTGCAATCCAGTCCTTTTGGATGGTAAAATACCCTCCGTGGCAGCATTGGGAGTCAAATCAATGGTCAGTATCACTGTACCCCAAATACTTCTGATGCCTTGGAAACATGTCTGGAATTAGCCCTCCATCACCAGATGCTGAGATCCTACAAGTTGACATAACACTCTGACGAGTCAATATACAGGCAGCACTGAGATCTGAGCACATACGTCAAGCACCTCTGAAGCCAACGAGAATTATCCTTCAATCTCAAATGTAACTTTGGCCCGTATGCATTTCTGGTCTTACTCCCATTTCTGAAGCAGCTTGTGGTGAAGAGAAGCAAGGGCTAAGAGCCAAGCACGCCAAACACAGCCTACATCACCACCTCTGCTTCCCTCAGTGGTGAATGAAGTCATCAGCTTGAAAATCTGGATCTGGAAGAGGCTTTGAAACCACTTACAGCCTCCAGAATTCCATCTGGGAGATAATTTGTCAAGGTGCTAAGTGGATACAGAGCCAACATTCCTGGTTCAGCCAACCCTGCTGCATGGCAAGAGCCTCCTGCCAGGAATGCGGAGGTACGGAATTGCAAAGTCAGATACAAGACTGCGCAACTCCCACAATCATACACTCAATTTAAAATCCCTGCACTGGTGTTTGTAAAAGATGAAACGTACTACGCACAGTAAGTCCTAAGTGAAATTACTAAAACCAACACTTCATGAAAACAGATTAATTATGCTATTACCGTTGCACATGTGAGTTTTCCATAAAACCAGAAATCTGGACCCCAACTCAACCAAGTATTTTAACATATGTCTAATGTCTAAGTACACGAGCAGCCTTGTTTAAGTTAATGAGACCACTCTTGCCTAAAAGTTAGGGATGTGCTTCACTACGTGGGGCCCTGGGATTAGAGACGCAGGCACAAAGAGACAGATACCCAACACCTCTTTGAGCATCTTGATCTCAAACAGGGATGTGTTTTCTTACCTCAGAGGAATGTAACTACCTAGATACCAAAGCTTCTGCCCGTAAATGTCACCTACACACCTAAAAGTCTGCCACCTGGAATGTACCAGTAAGTCCTGACGCTGTCCCACTGGTAGGCACCTACAGATTCTCAAGCAGACCTCTCCAAAGGTGTCTGCAGTTAAGGACACGGCTACTGGATGATACCTTGCCCAGACCTTGGCTTTAAACTGCTAGTATCGACTCCTACCACTTGTCAAGTATTTAAAGCACTCACTTGGAAAGAGCGAGCCCAAATTTCCCTCTTCCTTTTCCCAGCTTTGCTCAGTACAAACAAAATGGAATGGAGATGACTCCAGTTCTACAACCGCCCATAAAGCTTCTAACCACGGTACTGAGTTTAAAGGGTGCGGAGCTACCTTTGAGGGAAAGCATTAAGCACCATTAAAATTCAGGAGAAAAATGAAAAGAATGGTGAAAAAATATTAAGTTCTTAAAATAAGATACGTTAGCATAGCCATTTCTGGGTGAATACTGCCCTTTATGGCAACTGAAGGAAACACAAAATTCTCTAGTCAATATCTTTCAGTGGTTCCCATTGCAAATACTGTTTCTGCAGTTCCTTCACTGTATAAGCTTTTTACTTACTTGAAAGCACAGTTAATAGCATCTGCACTTACCTTGCTTGTTTAGACTGAGGATGAAATATAACAGGCACCAGAACTTTATGGCCTATTCTATAGTTTATGTTTCTGAAAATATTTATTACTTTTATGCTCTTCATTCTTTAAAGGGTTGCTTGGGCTCCTCTTGAACTGTTTTCTTTAAAAGTAAAATTTAAGGTGGAAAACAAATCACAAAGCAAAGAGTTCAAGACTTTTTTTAAATTTTCTTTCTTTTTTTTTTTTTTTTTCCCCTCTGAACAATGCACAATAACTGCCCTTTCCTGTAGCCACAATCACTGCAGAGAGACCAGGAGGAGGTTCTTAGGTCCTTTTCATGGATTTATATGCAATCGCCATCCTGAGAAAGAGACCCTACAACTGAATTTTCCTTCCTGGAATGGCTTATGGATTATGTACTGGCACATGGATTGATTGAAAGAGAATCAAGGGAAATTTCCCAGAAAAAGAAACCCCTCTCTTCCTTGTTTTAGTGATGGATATATTATTTCATGACACAAAATCTGTCAGACACTTATTAGCGCTTCTGGTGAAGTATATACTTTACTCCCACAGATCAAATACTTTCTATATTTTCAGATCAATACAGTAGCAATTTTTTCAGCGTCCAAATAACCTGCAAATTAATTAATTAACCTAGAGAAATGTTGACATTTGGCAGCCAGTTCTCTTTACTGCTTGAGGAATATCTGCATTGCTTTGCAAGCATCCTTCTAGTGACACAACTAATAGCCCCCAAAAGCCTTCAAGAAATAATAATGGGAGAAAGAAGACAATTCTGGCAGACAGAGAATACATTTAAGGTAAAGAAACTTTGCACCTGGTACCCTCTTTGCAAAAAAAAAAAAAAAAAAAAGTAATTTATCTGGAAATAAACCAATAAACCCCAGGTTGAAAAAAAAATCCGGATAAAGTGAATACTAGAGAGAAAGTAAATCACTTATCTTTTTGGAATAAGAACAATAGGGCTTTTTAATTACCGATATTTTATACAGAAGTAATTCAAACGCTATGTAATGAAAACAAGAGTGAAGTACAGAAACTAGCAGGAAACTTGTGAATGCTGCATTTAACAGCCACGTAAAATACTTTGCTTGCTTGACGTCCTCTTGCGTAAAAGCCACTGATAAGTTTTTCTTCCTACATTTAATAATCTCTGCTTGCCACTTCACTCTGACTCGACATTCTCTTACACACACGCACGTGTAGACCCACTCCGCATAGCCAGCTCTGTGAGAACTCTCCATCTGGTCTGCAAACTGTAGAATTTCCTTTCCCATCTATCTCAGAAATCTAGTCCCATGACCCGCGGGTCACCATCTGCTCAGTTACACTGGCACAATGCCTAGTATGCTTGAGGTAATGCCACCATCCTTTCCTCCAATTGTAAACTCCCAACAAGGCAGCCATCGACCAGAGTGTTTGCACACAATGAGGCAGCTCCCAGTGAGATTAGAGTTAAGACACCACAGAAATTCCCTTCATCTACAGTAGCCTAGGATGTGGGAATGACCAAAGACACATGCAGTCTCTCTTGATCAAAGGTCATTCTAAGGAACAAAGCAGTCAGCGCTGATGTGTCCACGATAGCATAATATAACCCACACACAGAATTGTGTCCAGCATGTGTGGTTCCCCCCCAGTTCCTCTCTTAATGATCTTTGCTTCGCTCAGTATTCATTTGCGTACAATCTCCTATTCTCAGGATGCCCTAGAGCAGAACAAATTATACTAAACATAAGTGAAATCAAACAAAGTTTTCATTGAGTGCCATTCATAACATTTACAAACAAGTCTCTTGTGTTAAGTTTCTCAGAAATAATTGGCAGGTTCAGTTTTACACAACTAGATTTTCTTTTTTTTTCTTTTTTAGGTGTACCTATGCAATACAGTAGCAAAAAATCTCACATAACTTATTTATTAAGAATAAAGGGAGTGGAATATTAAGACAATTTTTATACCCTAAAAACAGCAGATAGAAAGAAATACAAAATTACAACATATTAGACAACGTGTGTGCAAAGATATTTGTCACTTTTTTTTTGCAAGCGTTATTAGATATAAAAAAAAAATCCTACGAATGAATATTCACCAGTTTCTGCAGCAGACATTACAGATAAAAGTCTTCTTTTAAAGTGCGTCAGTATTTTAAGTCCAGAGTAACTCCAGTGGCTTAAGTGGAATTACTGCAGCTTGCTATACTTACTCACTAAAAGTCCCCATAAAAATCAGAATTCAATGTTCTGAACTTGAGAAAAACACTATTTTTCTGCTTTTGCATTAGCTTCAGCTTTTAGCTTTGACAAACACCTTTTTGCTTTTCTGGACATACTGGCTCATGCTGCAAAGGTCTGTCCATGAACAGAGAAGTGCATTTGCACTTCACCTCTCTGTTGTACTTCCCTCTGCTGTCCTGCTGCTCAGAAACACTCAGTGCAATTTTCGTTATGTGCCTATCTGTGGCTCGCTAGCTAGCGTTTTGAAACAGCGACAAGTCCAAAACCCAAAACAAAACTGAAACAGGCCTTCTTCTAAAACATTGTGCAATTTGTAGCATCTGCTTCTCCCTAAACCATCATTTCAGCTTCATCACTCAGCCCCGTAACACTGTGTTCAGGTAACGGTGCACTGGCAGAGTCGTTCCAGCACCATTATGTTTAACAGTCTTCAAGAATGCCAGAGTTAAAAATAAAATCTTAACTGTGTGAGAATCTACAGAGGGTCACCACAGCATTTCTCAAGGGATCAAAATATCATTACGTTTACTCCTTAGAGGGAATTTTCTTCGCAGCCCTTAAATCTTGCAAGAGGAGAGGTCAGACCTCCGGCCAGCTGTGCACACATGTGCGCATACGCCAACAGAGGTGCTTCCATCTGCAGAGCTGAGCACATGGAGGGGGTGATGCACAGCTCCGAGGACTGCAGCCCAAGTTCAACCCACACGGAGGAGACTGCCAGCAGCTCGCTCCCTCTTTAACTGCAGGAGAATGATCTTGCCATCAAACTCACACAGAAACCCAGGCCCTGCTTGGAGAATTCCTTGACAGTACTCAGTAGTAGCATCGGTGATTTGACCCAACCGCCATCTATGTTTTCCATGGGAAAACACCTTTTTCTTTCTTCACAGAATCACACAATGATTTGGGGTGGAAGGGACCTCAAAGACCATCCAGTCCCACGCCCTGCCATGGGCAGGGACACCTCCCACTAGCCCAGGTTGCCCAAAGCATCACCCAGCCTGGCCTTGAATCCCTCCAGGGATGGGGCATCCACAGCTTCTCTGGGCAACCTGGGCCACTGCCTCACCACCCGCACAGGAAAGAATTTCTTCCTAATATCTCATCTGAATCTGCCCTCTTCCAGCTTAAAACCATTACCCCTCGTACCGTCGCTAAACTCCCCGGTAAAGTCCCTCCCCATCTCTCCTGTACATTCACGACATGTTGGTCTCCAGGAGGCAGATTCCAGCTTGCAAGGGGATAAGGGACAAAGTTGCCCACAACAACCTGTTTCTAAGTGGGCCGAGCACCTAAACAGATTGACTATTTTTGGTAATCCAACTAAATATGCACTTACTTGGGTGTCTTAATACCTTTGCAATGGTCCAAATTCAGAAGAAGCAGAAGCACAGATTACTAGAGAGAGAGGGAGAGCTGCAGTTGGTGGTGGTAAGGTCTCTTCTACACACACATGCATGAAAATCATCAGGCATCAAGGAACAAGGAACAGCTTTCTTAGCTGGAAAACAGCTGCAGGTGAAATCACTTGACTCCTAGAACCTTTTCCTTGTTTCAGATTTGGAGTTAACTGTTGATTTTGCTAGTTAAGATCCACATTATTTCTCAACCTCTACTAATGTTTCCGCATGTGACTGGACTACATTTCCTTCTCATTATGTTAATTTGCTAAATAGCCTTCCTAAATTTTAAATTAGGGGACGGTTATGGCAAGTGACTAGCTACAATCTTCCTAACTATTTCCTGCATACTTCCTTAATATTCAACATCCAGGTGTCAGAGCACATAAGAGGAAAAGTCTCAGTAGAGATAACCAAGGACTTCACATGGGCTATAACACATCGTAGGATAAACTTGTGTGTCTTTCAGAAAAAAGCATACTGTAAGCGTATTAACATTAAGCAGGTATTCGCAGCAATTACTATAGGAAATTAACTTCGAAAAAATCAAATTGCATGGAACGGTAATGAGAAACCCTCTGAGCAGAATTTGGAAGGAACTGGGCGTTTACTCCAGAGCGTGACATGGACACACGTCCTCACGCACGTGCTGGTTCCACGCCATGCTCCCTGCCCCGGGGGACATCATGACTTATCCTCGCTGCCCGTTTCTCTGAAACAAGCTTGTTCCAGAATTAGCTGGTTAAAAGAAAGGTGACCATACGGAGCAGAAAGGTGGCTGAAAGATGAAATTTATTTTTTTCTTGCCTCAGTGTGTTTATTTTTTTGCCTTGCTTAGACCATTCCAGTAACGTCGTTGGAATAGAAATGTAATCCACAAGTATGAGACTAGACGAAATGCTGATTAATCTAAGTGTCTTAGATCCACAGCTTCGCCTATGAGCTAAGCTTGGGTCAGAAATGCCAAGTTAAATAGTGGCACAACTCTTCAGAAATAACTTGTGACTTGGACAATCCGTAAGGAATCGATAACAAATTAAAACCAGTCAGTAGCAGTGAACTGAATAAATGAATCATTCTTCCCAAAACAAACCTAATAGTAAAGTTCATTTTTCTACCAGGAAATTAGCACTGTATTTTTGAAAGGTGCTAAATTACTTTTAAAAGATATCATAAAGCTGATACTGAAAACCAGAGCAGTTAAAAGGCAGCTTTCCAAATTGCTTCACTCTTACTTAAGAGGTGAAAGTACCATGTTTATGCTGAGTATTTCATTCTTCAAAACTGGGTAGAAAATTCTTTTGTTTTAGCACAGCTTTCCCAAGAAGCCTTTTGGAAAAGTTTCCAAAGGATTTGGGAAAGATTATAAAATAATGTAATTGTGGATTAGCTCTGAAGCAGTAACTGAACCCAGCACAACACTGGACAATGGGCAAAAAGCAAGCTCTGCATTGTGCAGCGTTAGCTGAAAATCTGGTTTGATAAGAATCAGAGCTAACAATTTTGAAATTTTTCCAGAAATTCCAGGAATTGTGACTAAGTATGAAATTGCTGTTCAGATTATAAAGGAGTACAATCTTGGGTTATTCCACATAAAAATAACTTTTAACTGATTTTAAATGCATGTGTATTCAAAATGTTGGTACAAGGAAAAAAAGGAAAGACTTATTGAAGAATTTTAATAACAAATTTGTGCTAATAAACTGTGCCTTAATTGGGAGTAATTGTATTCTCCCTTTGCAAAAAAATTCTGAGTGATACAACTAAAACCATATTTAGCAATTAAACAACTCTTTGTTTTGCTGACAGTGAGGTCACCAGGAATCTTTCAATGAGCTCTGAATCAGTTCCTAACTCCTGATTGTATTTCAAGTCTGGTAACGGATTGAGAAAAACACACTCTGTCAAAAGACCAGTACCTGTAAACCTGACCAAGAACTTCTCTTCTTTTGGATGCTGAAGTATCTTCTCATATCCTTTCACGTTCCTACACCTAGAGAGCAGCCCCGTAGCTGAGGCAGCTCTACCACAATTTACAAGAGCTGTCAGAGCTGGGCAGGTCCGTGCAGCCACAGATCCAGCCCCAGCGCTCCCCACAGCGTAAAGCAATAAGTGATAAGCTGAAATATACTGCAAGTGCACCATGATGCAACTGCTGGCTTTTTCCTCCAATACCGCAGTCTATTTCTTATCACTACTGTGGAAGAAATTCTAAAAATGTTTAAACAGAATAATTTACTCAGTAGAAAACACCAGCTTTCCAACGCTATTTTTTTTCTCCCAGTACTCCATTTCTAGCAAAACTTTTTTCCTCCAATTAACATGTGTTATAAGAGCAGCAGAAAGATCATAAATTATTGTAGCTGTAGGCTTTTCAGTGTAATTTATTACTGAAAAGTCACGAGCGCTGCTTTGGAAATGCCAGCCTGTGAATCTGTAAACCGAGGGAATTATGAACTGAGCCGGGCTCTTTTCCCTGAGGTCAATTCAAAATGACACCAGCAGACTTCTCGGTGACCTGGGGAGATTTATAGCTCCCCATGTTAGGCCGATGGTTCAGCCAGAAGATTAAGATCAGAGCAGCACCTGGAAGACTGTCATCAGTTCAGCCAGGCTGGACCACTGCCTCCGGGCTAAAACGTGCCCAGGAAAAGGGGTCGTGTCACATCGGCGGCGCTTTCACCAGCGCTAAGGCACACGTGGAAGGTACCCATCTGAGAGAGAGATGGGCGAACAAAGGTCTAACACGGGGCACCGGACTGTCCTGTGCCAGGAACAAAGGCGAGCACGTTGTCGCGCCACTCGGACTTCTCTGATCACGAAAAGTTGCTTCCAAAGATATTCGCTGCTTGATGAGGCCTCAGTGACTTGCAAATCCGGCTCTTTATTGCTCTGCCTTTGTTATTTTACAAGCGCAGTTAGCTACAGAATGCCTCACATCATAAACCCTCACGATTTTGGATCAAAATTTGAGCATTTCACTCTGCTGTGAGAATCTTATAAGAAAACAAACCAGGCTGTGTCCTTTAGCCACTCATAAATATTTTATAATTTGGTAAGAACAATAGCCTACGAGGTTAAAGTTCAGGTCTGTAGTAGTCAACGAAGAGCCTGGCAAGACAATAAAAGGGAAAGCTACCCTTTGTTTTACAACAACTTGAGAAACAACTTCGCCCAGGCGCTGGGAGCTTACAGACTCTCCATTGTACGCGAGTCATTTGTGCGAGCTGCCCTTATTACCGCTGTGATAAATGATGTTTGCAGCGGGAAGGCTGGGCAGTGTTTCTGAGCATCCCGCGTATTTAGATCCATGTCAGGTACTCGACGGGGACACACAGAATAGCGCACATGCCATTTTCTCAAGTGACCGCCGTTCGGGCTCAGAGAAACATTTGCTTAATTTCCTCTACTGTACACAGGCCCAGCCAGGACAACTGGAGGAGAAGAGAGCAGAGCATGGTGTTTGGGGTCTCGGTGCCTCTAAAAAGGGGATGAAAGGAGACATCTCACTCACAGTGCCCCGGGGCTTAATTTATGCTCAGAGTGCTGTTTATAACTGAAAACCCTGGGTAAGGAATTACTAAATGTTATTACTTTTGAGAAGCCAGTACAACAGGTAAACTCTTTGTCTCCAGTTTTTTTCCTGTATTTCACAGTATGAAATTAAGCCCTTTAAAAAAAAAATAAAAATCTGAAAGTGTCCTAGCTGAGGATTTACTAACTTAAGCCAGGGTGTTCCTCATTTTGTTACTCTCTCTTGGTTTATAAAGTCCCAGGCAGTAACGCTAGACATGAATCTGGACACTAAGCTGTATTACTGTTTTACCAGATTAAAGCACATCCTGCAGCATGCCACGTGCCCAGAAGAGATGAACCCCAAACTCCTGTTTCCAGCCTCAGATTTGTGGATGTCACTTCACAGCCTACCATTTATGTGCACATAATTTTTTATTTCTGCATCAAAAGTTGAGGCTCTCACAATGCCTGGACAGTTAGATCTATTCTTAGAGTTAAATATGGACAAAAAAAAGTGGCTTGATTTGACCTTGTTTGTATTCCAGGCTCCTCCTAGAATTCTCTGACCCAGTGGAGTGCTACTGTAGTCTCAGAATGGGAAATTATGATGCTTAACAGTGCTTTAAATTAAAATACATTTAAAAAAAAAAATCGCTGAAGCCTAACAAGTTTTTGATAAAGTTAAAAAAAAAAAAAAAGGTTTTTTCTAGGTTTGTTTGATGTCCTTAGAACGAAAGAACAGTTTGCTCAACTAAAAGAATTGAAAAGGTTTCCCACCCTTCCCTCACCCTCCTCTCTTGGACAGAGTCAGTGTGTGCCACAATATACCCGACATCAACCTACTGAGCACTGGAGTCTTGAAATGGGCATCTAACAAGTCTCTCTAAAGCTTTATACATGCAAATAAATACGCTATCTATAGAAAAAATACTGTATACCCTCCTGCTTCATTGAACTGATTGAGAGGAAAAAAATATTAGAATGAAGTTATAGGCACAGCTTGGCAAAGGCAAGGAAGATGTAGGTGTGACAGTCAGCTGGCTGCAGCGATCACACACAGCAGCTTTCCCGGCTCTTTGATCAGACAGACGTCTGATGATATTCCAGGAACACCAGATACAAGCACAGAGCGGAGTGCTTTTCTTGCTGTTTATTTGCATCAATTGCGAGCATCATTAAGTCTCTATTTCCTGTCCTAACAGTGATCTGTTCAATATGGACTTCACCTACATTTAGAATATTCCTTTTTCCTCAAAATTTGATGTTCTTCACAGCGTATTAAATCTCTCCACGGTAACCAGAGTCAGGATAAAATTTAAACGTTTTTAAATGTTTCAAGCTGTCACATCTATGTCCTCCAGGAGATCGGAGAAGGAATAAAGTCAAACAGCTCTTCTCCTGAGGCAACTTCTCCCCAGTGATGCAGTCCAGAGACGAGCTGTTGGCACTTGTTATTATAATCAACTTTCCTTAGCTTTGACCAAGGCATAATCCTTCGTATCTGTTTAACCAAGGCAGATGGATTTTCAAGTCATACAACATAAAACAAGTGCACAGGGTGTTATGCATCATCAAGAGCGCAGTGGATAATGTTCAGTTACCCACTTCTTCCCTACTCCAATTCCATCCCCTTGGATGCTCTCAACTCTTATTTGAATGACCCCAGTGTTTTAGTCTTAATAACCTTCACAGCAGTCCATTCCAAACATTTATTACTCCTGGGTTAAAAAGTATTGCTCAGCTACATCTGGTCTTAATTTGCTTTTGTAAAAGGTCTTTTTTTTTTTTTTTTTAAATGCACTATTTTCAATGGAAGAAGTACACCTAAAAGCTCTACTTAGGGACAAAATTACACAGGCCAATGCATGGAAAAGGGTGTGGCAAGCACGCCTTTTGTCACAAAGCCTAATTAATGGGCACTGCCTGATATCAGGGGCTTGTGGGCTTTCTTGCCAGAGAAATGTCGGTCACTGCTGCGGATGTCCTTCACTCTGAAGGTGAAATACAGACACAGAAAGGTTCATGCTGGGAATCCTACTGTTGCTCTTATTTAAATATGTGAAGAACAAGGTATCTTGGACACATCCAGCAATTTTTCCCTGCATACATACCCCAGACAGCAGGTGGCAGAGACACTGGGGCAGGCAGGGACCCTGCAGCTCCAGCCGCTGGGGGCCGTGGGCAGCTACGCAGACCCGAAGCAATGCTGCGGAACCTGATGAAAATGAAATTCTCTGAAGCTGTATTAATAAAGCTATCCTGCACTGTGATAGCCTGGAGTGTGATTTATACACAGATCATTTCTCCTGCTTGCTCACCCTGATTTAATGCCTGAGCTGTGCCCATTGCTGGGTTAGGGACTGGACAAGTCTCTGTGAAGGTGGGACAAGAACCCACCTGGGTGCTCCTGAGCTCACGGGCCATCTGCAGTTCGTTGGTTTTTTCAGCATTGGCAGGGCTGTCTCAAAGATAACCTGTGGGCATCGTCACACTCTGACAGATGCTGCAACTAAACTGTTCTGCCCCGTATAAGCTGTAATAGAGGGTAAGAGGGAAAAAACCAAACAAAATCCAAATCCAGAGTTCCTGCTAAGCTACCAAACAGAACCAAGAAGAGTTGCACAGACACATTTTCTGTTCCCTTTCACATATCAGGCTTCTGCTTTCCTCTGAGTCGCTCTCAGAAAGAAGACTTTAATGCTTCATGGAGCAAAAAGGACTCTCTGCCCACTGAGAGGGAACTTTATGAAAGTTTCCCACCCATTGAGAGCGACAGCAAAGCAAACCCTGCTCCATCCTGCTCCAGCTCCCTTCTGGCACTGCTCAGATTGCAGCGCAGACAGTCAACAGCCGCGGGTTTGTGTGCAAATAGCTTCTCCTGAATGATGGCTGCACCTGTGTAAACTGACGGCAGCGCCTTTTTTAAAATGCAGTTTATTTAAGGAGTTCACAAGAGACACCTGTCCCGTGCACAGCCACAAATGACATTCAATGACCTGAAAAAAGTGCGTTGGGGGGAGGGCAAAAGCGGCTTGCAGGGCTCTGTGGAGGCGTGTTTACATCTCCTGTCCTACAGCACACAGCTGCTGCTGCCTTAACTTCTGGGTGTCCTGGGCTGAGCTGGTATTTGTCCCACATTCACAATGGCACAGCTCTCTGCATAGATCCAGCATGCTCTAGATGCTCATGGAAATTGAAGAGAAAATTCCTTTCCTTTGGCTTGTGCCAAAGTCAGGGGTTTGACATTTTTGCAGTGATTTGGTTTTATTTAGAATTTTTTTTTTTTTTTAATGTGCAGAAGTGCTGAAGTCCAGTTCCACTGAAAGAGCCCATCTCCCTCTTGAGGATGTTTTCATTCTCTGAGATGACAGTCTGGAGAACACCACGATTCTTAGAGCACATCTCAGCACTTCCCATACAGACCTTTTTGTGCCCTGTCAATTTGAACAGTTTATTGAGGAGTTCAATCTAACCCAGATGTTTGCTGACAGAAATTTTACAGGTGACGACAAGATTCCATTAACTCAATGCGCATGATGTTAGTTAATGGGAGTTTCTTAGAAATCTTTTTCTATGCTCCTGGCCCTGTATCCTCATCTACTGCTGTGCGAAGCCTTTTTACTGAAGCAAAAGACAAAAAGAATGTTTGCATGAGTTACAGAGATTTACTTACCCATATATTTCTTCTTAAAGTGTGGAACTGACATGTTATGTGATGGTTTGTGAAATAAATTGGCAGTCTGACAGCCCGATTAAAAATAAGAGTAATCGCATGCTTACAGATGCAGAATTAGATGGATGGATGGGATTTACAAAACCACTTAAGCAAGCCAGGTTCCTCAATTTTCTCTGGTATTTCCCAAATGCAATGAGCTTTAGAGTGACTCTGCATGATGGTTTGGTCTTCTATTTTATTTCCTGGCTGTAACACTCAGGCTAAAGGCGGCAGCATCTTCTCAGTATGGGAACCCCTCACCTGGGCTGGACCAGCCCCCCAGACCCTGCTCTGCTCCCAGCTTTGGGCTGCGAGGGGCACGCAGCACTTCTGAAAACAACAGCTGCCTTTCTTAACCATTTCAGCTTGAGAACTTAAAAATCTGTATCATTACTTTTTCTGAACTATTATGGGCTATTTTTATCCAATGTGAGGAACATCTGCCTAATTCCAAACCCGTACAGTAACCTCTCTTTCAGGGCACATCTTCTGTCCCGCTGTGTTCCCATTCCTCCTCCCTCCTCACCCTCTGAAATTCCCTTATCGCCGCAATGAGATATGGCAACTCGCATATTACAATCGAGTAATGACACTTTGATTGCTCGTGGCACAAGGCCAGGCAGCTACTAAAGCGAGTCATTATTAGCCTGCAATACACACCAAGTCAAGCTTCACCGTGGAGATGGGCGATGGAAAGGAACACAGCGAAATGAAAGCAGAGGCACTAATTCAAAACTGTCGTTTAAAGCAGCAAGAAATCCTGCAGTGCACAAGAGAACATGCTTCTCACTGTACCTTGGAACTGTTAAACACGCGGACGGCGGAGCAGAAGAGATCTTGAGAAACTATCCTTACCCTCTTAAAACATAAGGTGTACATCAACTGCACAGGCACCTCAGTCACATGGCAGTGGAGTACAAGAAATGCATCTTCTTAAAGAGTATTGATTCGGAAAGTATTGATTCCCAAAAAAAACTCAACCAAAAAAGCACAGGAAATTCAGATTCTGATGACTGTAAATCTGATATTTAAAGCAATCCCTAGACCACACCTAACTAATGGTTTAGGTTTAACTGCCACTGAGAATTTCCCTGATGTAACATTATTTCATTGTCAATTATTTTAAATTTCATCATATTATCTCAAGAGTGAAAAAACATAAGTCTCATTTCTTGACCATTATTCTTTCACATAAAGACAGAAAATCTTCAATATATATCATCCTAAGGAAACGGATTATCTCACAACTCTCTCTTCCACAATCCCATAAATTAAACAGCAGTTATGAAAAAAAAATGCTTCAAAAGCACAGAAAATGTCAAACATGATTTGCTCTTACACCAAGCTCTTGCAAATTCAGTATGTCAAAATTGAGGGAAAAGTCTCAGAAGAAGAAATCCTAACTTTTATCCTTTACCTAAGTGTGACGACACTTGCAGGGTGTTTTTTAAGCCTCAGTATTAATAGTGATGTGACCTGGCAACTCCTGCTAATTTTCTGACATTCCTCCAAGCTATGTGGAGTGAAAAGCTTGTTATGAAGCTATTCCTAGTAACCTCTGGTTTCAGAATTAGATCTTCAGGGGAAAACAATATAAAAAAATGTGAAAATTCTCAATAAAATCATAAGAACTGGAAGCCCCGAGCGGAAGCTGAGATGTAATTTTCTGTCCCAGACTACAGAAATTAAAGGCTCTGAAAGCTGTGTGTACACTAACGGAGCTGGTCAATGATAGCAGAAGCCTCCAGTATTGTTTGTTGTGAGACTATTGTTTCCTAAAGTTAAACTTTCTATGCGCAGGGCAGAGATACCTTGACAGTACAAACACAGGGAGTGGGAGAAAAAAGAAAAGCAAGTAACAAATCCCACATGGCTGTGGAACAATACACAGGATGCATCTCCAGCCTTTCAGCTTTTGTTAGAAATTCTTCCCCTTCTAATTCCATTATTCCGAGGAAAGGCAAGGAGGTAAAGGGGAGAAGCAGGGATTCCAGGAATGTTCTGAAGTGATTTCTCTGTCACATTTTACCTTGAGCCAAACAAGCCATCGGTATTCAATCATGAGTGAATTTGAGCCATTGAAATGGCAAAACCTGCCTTGCTTCCTTTAAAGGCTGAGCGAAGTGTTCAGCACATGGCATTTCCAAGGGTTCCTAAATGTGTGCAGGAACACACATTTAGGATCGCTTTTGGGATCCATTGAGAACACAGACACGCAGCATGTGAAAACGTCCTTGGGAAGGGAGACTCCGTGTATCAATTAACAATTTTGCACCTCTTAAGCAGTAAACATAGCAGTCGTTTCACAATTCATAACTCACCGTGGCTGCCTCCTTTAAATTAAATATATCCCCCAAATCCTGCCTCAGGAAATCAGTTGCAAGTTCAGTTCGTTTCTGAGCAGCTTAAGTATATCATTAGGATGAAAATGATCCCTTTTTATGAGGTGCCCTTATTTCGTAGGATACACTTAATGTTTAGGAACGCGTACATCATCTACTGAAATTCTGTGCAACACATAATGAAACACATAAAACTGCAGTAGCACGAGGAGTACCACTCTGACAGACTCTCCTTTATAAACCTATATTTTAATAATATAGAATTCCAAGATGAAATCTGAAAAAAAAAAAAAAAACAAAAACCCACCAAACCAAACCCAAAACATTTGGAGGATACAATTAATGTTTTCTTCATACAGAAGCACAGAAATACAAATAAAATTTCTGTCCTTATTCTGTAGTACATTTTCTTGCTGGAGGGCAA
>NW_010122684.1:0-14566 GCF_000699245.1 Pterocles gutturalis | reverse complement strand
AAAAAAAAAAAAAAAAAAAAAGTGCTTAGCATATTACAAGGTTTCCGGTTCCTGGATTTGAAAATGTATATATATATTTATTTAGTATATTTCCTCTCCTCCTTCCCCCCCCCCCAATGAAACTCAGCAAATTTACAGTCTGCCATAAATAAAAGCCTGCTTGTCGCTGGGCTTCCTTGAGAGAAGACCTTGTAGTGAAGTGTGACTATAATTGCCTTTAACTCCAAAAGCAAATGTTTCCGCTTTTCTCTAGATCAGTAGTGATAAGCAATTTAATCAACAAAAAGAATGTTTATGAATATACTTAAATCATAATATTGGTGGTGTGTGTGCGTGAGCGTAAAAAATGCACAGCACACGTACACTTTAAAATTGAACAGTCTGAATAACTATTTGATTAATTACATTCATTTCTAAATGCATATTTTTATGACCAAAAGCAGGATGCTAAGTACATAATCTAAGGTGATGAAGGGCAAATATAGATCTAGATATTTCTCATTACAGGGGATCACTGAACACACACCTCTGTTAATTTCAAAGATATGGCTCAAGCCACCTTAACCAAATCATATAGAAGCTGCATCCTCTAGTGCCCAGACAAAAGTTAATTCAGAAAATAACCAACTACCTTGGAATAATGATAGACAATCTCCTGGGAAAAGGCTAGTGAAGGATAACTGTAAAGCAGATTTTTGTGCCATGACTTCAATAAATGCATTTGGCTCCAGAAACACGTAACCTGAAAAAACTCTTGCATGTCTGATGTCAAAAGCAAGACTATTTATGCCTTAGGACATTGGAGAATTGTTCATGCCTACGTAAAAATTGCCCCTATAGCGTTTCCAAGGTCAGTCATTTGTGTGGAATTTGCATCAGAACTCAACAATGCCTGTGGGAAAAAAAAAAAAAAAAAAAGACTACTTTTCCTCTATTCTGTGATGAAGTTCAATACTCCAAACATTTTTTCCAAGTTATATTTTCAAGTCCAGATCATCTCTAACAGCCAAAGAGATTTTACACTGTCCTGTTCCTATGAGGACAGGCTGAGAGAGTTGGGGGTGTGCAGCCTGGAGAAGAGAAGGCTCCGGGGAGACCTTAGAGCAGCTTCCAGTGCTGAAAGGGGGCTACAGGAGAGATGGGGGGCTCTTGACCAGGGGGTGGAGTAATAGGATGAGGGGGAACGGTTTTAAGCTGAAAGAGGGGATGGGAGAAAGAGAAGCTGTGGAGGCTGTGCAAGCACTGCTCAGACATAACCCAACATCATCAACCCAAAACACCCCCATCCCTGGAGGGGTTCAAGGCCAGGCTGGATGAGTCTTTGAGCAACCTGGGCTAGTGGGAGGTGTCCCTGCCCATGGCAGGGGGTGGAACTCGATGATCTCTAATGTCCCTTCCAACCCAAACCATTCTGTGAATCTGTAACACTTCTGCGAATTCTATAGAACACTGCTTCTGTACCACTGCAGCGGGCATCTGATTAACAGATTCCAAGGCTTTGCGTCATCCTTCTGTAAGAAGTGAGACAGCAGAATCATGTTCCACCTAGTCATGTGTTTTTCAAGAACCAGATTTTCTGTCCTTTACTCAACCACAAATCAGCCACCAAGAACAAAGGCCCTCAGTTAAGAAACCTCATAAAATCCAGCTGCGTATCCAAAAGCAAGTGCACACGTAAACCTCCTGCTGGACCAGCTGGGTGGAGAGAAGCAGGCGACGCTGCATTTACACGGGGAGGACTTCCGTATAAGCAAGCCCCATATTGTTCATTTTCTCCAGAATTTTGCTAAAGTAAATCTACCCATATGAGTTACAAAGTGAAATAAGTAACATACTTTCCAATTAAAAATAGGACACTGCAAGGATCTACAAGTCTCCTAAAATTCAGGGGAGGAGGGGAGTCTAGCCTGGTATGTTGTAAACCATTAGATCATTTTCAGAAAAAGAATATTTCTCAAAATTAGACATACGTTATCACTCTTCCTCAGCAACAATCCTAATTTTAATCATTCATTCATTCGTATAAAATATTCTATAACAGAATCTTCACATTTCCAAACATACAGTCCCGCTTGTCTTGCCTATTCATAAGCTAAATTTCAGAAACTTGAAATGGAAAGTCCTAGGAAAATAACTATATACGATCTAGAAAAGTATTTCAAGTGTTATATTAAATCATGTTATACCTGAATGTAAAGTTGCTCACCAGACCCAGAAGATTTCCAGAATCGAATATCAGTGTTTTATCCCAACTGTTTCTCTTTTGAGTACAATACTTACACAGCACTCACCAGCAGGCAAAAATAAACGGTGCATTTAATGCACTCCACAGCTTTTGACGCCAGGAAAGACAGCTGATCTAGTAAAACAATCCCAATGAATGTCTTTAGACAGAATGGGTGTGTTTTCCTATGGTCCACAATGAGAAAACTCACGCTCCTGCTCAGTGTTAAACATAACAGCAGAAAGTGATCGCTGGTCCACTGATGTAACATAGGCAAACCTTAGATTCTCTGATGTCCCAAAACACTATTGCAGAATAGATTCTTCCAGGTTTCAAACAGTGTAAGAAACCGGAGAGCCCAACAGGTAATTTTATTTCTGAAGCTCTTAATATTACAGATATTCTGGCAAACTCCAGCTTTCCAGAAACTTTCAGCCCTTTAAACTCACGCTCGGGCTGTATCTCACAGGAACAGGACCAGACCCTGTGCCAGAACATGAAGAGAAGAATTCTAAAAAAGCAACTGTGGACAAGCTGAAAACATACCCAAAAAAGGCCAAGGAAGCAACTGTGGACAAGCTGAAAACATACCCCAAAAAGTTTGGGGGAAAAACAAAGAACAAATCAAAATATGTCTTAGATACTGATACATCAACAATGCCTCAAAGGTATCATATAAAAAATATGATACCGCCCCACAAATCTAAAACCACGTCTAGGATTTCACATGGAAAATTAATGCAACAGGTTGTATGCTATACAGTTTTAAGACAATTTTGTCTTCCATTTTCCGTCTGCTGGACAAAGCTATTTATACATCCAAACATAAAATCCAACACTCTATCACAACATTTTTCCTACTCCTTTTCGTTGCAGTCTAACAAAGCACCCTGGATATTTATACATCCAAACATAAAATCCAACACTCTATCACGACATTTTTCCTACTCCTTTTCGTTGTGGTCTAACAAAGCACCCTGGAAAGCCCCAAAAGCAATGTTTGCCCTCGTTGCTGCACTTTGGTACGTTACGCGCTGTGCAATGATTTAGATGGCTTAAAAAAGCAGAGGGAGAACAACTGCGAACCGCCTTGTGTGACTGCGGATCCAAACATAAAATCCAACACTCTATCACGACATTTTTCCTACTCCTTTTCGTTGTGGTCTAACAAAGCACCCTGGAAAGCCCCAAAAGCAATGTTTGCCCTCGTTGCTGCACTTTGGTACGTTACGCGCTGTGCAATGATTTAGATGGCTTAAAAAAGCAGAGGGAGAACAACTGCGAACCGCCTTGTGTGACTGCGGATGACTTCATGTTAACCTCCGCTCCCAGGTCCCACCCTGGGGTCAAACGCCCGTGAGTCGGTGTCTGCACAGATGAATGATGTCACCCTCACACCACCTCTTCAGCCAGAAAATGTGCTGGAGCCTTTCATTGTCTGCTCTTAAGAGACCCTGCCTTACTCAATGAAGTTCCCAAGATAAAAAAGAATGTGCCTGAACTTAAAAAGACAGGAAATGAGCACATCACTCCAACACCTTTGAAATATGTTCTAAAAAAAGAAAAAAAAAATGGTGATGGATCATATACGGCAAAAATGACCAACAGGAAGGAATGTGCCTGAACTTAAAAAGACAGGAAATGAGCACATCACTCCAACACCTTTGAAATATGTTCTAAAAAAAAGAAAAAAAAAAAAGGTGATGGATCATATACGGCAAAAATGACTAACAGGAAGCATGTGTTAAAAGTCAAAAAAGATTTGCACACCCTACCTCCCAAAAGCCGACATACAAGGGCCATAAATATCTCATCTCTCCATTCTAATACAATCAAATGACCTAAAATAAAAGAAAACAGGGCAGAGGATGCGATCTGTCTCTCAGGTACCCAAGCGATGATAGATCAGATATACAAAGAACAACTTGAGTTCAGTGAAACCTGAGCACAGCACACCTGTGTGCACCGGAGATAGTTCCATATTGCTTTAATACACTGCAATGTGCAAATAATTGGTTTGATTGCTCAAAAAAAAAAAAATCTTTGAGAAGAGAATCTTCAGATGCAGACTTACTGCATCTGAAACCACCAACTAATTAATCACTTTTTAAAATACAGAAGTGAGAAAGAAGTGGAAGGGGTAAGGATACAATAAAATGTAGATGAAGAGCACATAAAATGACTCAGTAAATACGTGACTTTAAAGACGTTCCACAGTGCCTTCCTGTTTGCACAAGCTCCTCTGCACGAGGGCTAGTATGACCCCTTTGCAGGAATTGAGATTTGCAAGAAGGATGTCCTCATCTCCTCAGCTCCACAAGTGGTGTTTCACAGGAAGATGCACCAAGTGAAGCCATGAAGGGGAGCCTTAGTATCATGACTTTATAAAGCTTGACGGAGACTTCCGAAGGATGGATATAACAGAGTTCTCATTAAAGAGCTTCAAAGTGATCCAGTGGCACATGGAAAGAAACAGCAGCAACTGCTGCTATCCGTACAGTTGTGATAGGAGGACAGGATTTTTATTTTTTCCCCTTAACTTTAAAATTTAGGTTATTTCCAAAATGTACTTTTAAATAATGTGACAGTTTGTATAGGTACTGACAGACTGCTGTCACCACGAGGCTCCAGCAATCGTTCACGTCACATTGTTTAGGGACACTGCTAGGACACTTGCTCTCTCTGCTAGAAGAAATCTCTTCTCTTCTTTTACTCTGTGCTCTGCTTTCTGAAAACAAACAGTAAACCAGACCAATATTAAACCAAACCATCTCTCAGAGGAATTCCAGTAGGAGTGAAATACGTATCACCAGGAATATCAAGTATCAAATTCCATTGCTGTTTGACAACGTTGGCAGCTAATAAATTCAAATATATACATACATAAATATCCACTCTTATTTAAATTTCCTTTTCTTTTTTGTCCAGCTGCCCTTTTTTAGCATATAGGAAACAATCCTCTTCTTTTGAGTTAGACTCCACTGTAACAATGCCCTTTCTCGGTAGTCCTCCCTCTCACCCTACACCCACAAATCACGATACAAAGCTGCTCAAAAATGAACCTACACTTGAGCACACACAAGCCTGTTGTCTTTGGCTTTTTTCACTCTTGTCTCTATTCATACTGGGGTTTTTTCCCCTCAAAAACCCAATTGATTGCTCCAAAGAAGAAAATCCATGCAATGTGCCTGGATTTGCAGCTCTCCCTTCCCACTGCCATGACAATTCTTGCCCCTGTTTCCCCATCCACCTTCAGTAGGTCTGTGGTTACATGGTTTTTCCCTACTTCCACAGCCCCTGCAGCTGGCTACAGCCTGTCGTTCTGATCCTAGGTCTGAGTTTCAGTCTTTGAAAGCCTTCCCTCATTCTTCATACAGGTCAGTAATTATGCTAGACCCTAATTTTCACATTCCTTGAGCTCACTGTCCTCCAGAAGCCTTGGTAGCTACCAGAATCTCTCCTACATCTTCTCCAAACTGAACGGATTCTTCCAGCCCATAAGGATAATTTCCTCCCTTCTCTCTGCAGAGTCTGTTTTAAAAGATGAGCTGTACTAATAAACAGAAAAGGGCTATTTAGAACCAAGGTTTACTTAAAAAATGAGCTGGGTGTGGTTCAGCCTCCACAGTACAGCAAGTGGTACCCAATGAACCCACCAGAGTTTGGTTGGCGTGTTGTGTGTAAAGAGAAAGATAATTATTGTGGTTGCTGCACCACATTATCGAAATTTTAAAGTGACCAGCATCACATGAAAAACACTGAGGTTACATAATGCAAATGACTAATCTAAACCGCTCAGACCATTGAATTTTTATGTGTATTTTTAACACGATGTGAAGAATCACCTTTCCTCCCTCCAATGCTGTACCTCTGTGCAAAGATAAGATCAACAAAGGATTAAGTACATGGGCTATTTGAAGACATAATTGTGTATCCACGTCTAATTTTAATCTAATGTCAGGTGATCTGAGTGTGTAAAAATTCATTATTAATTAAATGACACCATCATCAATACTATTTCCATGTATCAGCTTACACAAGTGAGTTGACAAAGGAAAATGCAGTTGTTCTGGATTTGGCTTAAAAAGCTTATTAATAATTTAGTATGCATAAGCAAATGAACTACATGAATTTAGCTCAGGCAGAGAAGATCTGTATTTCCAGAGCTAAATGCAAGGTCTGAGGGAGCAGAGTGTCAGGTGTAGGTTCTGAATCACCCCTGTGATCGTTTCGTCTTTCTCCCCAAGTCTACGGACAGGTTACACTTCTTGAAAATCAGTTTTGGGAAACTATAATCATCAACACCCTGGCTGGGGAAGGAAAGGTTTCAGGCTTGCTTCTTTACTCTTAAATTGAAGAAGCACGTACACAACAAGATAAATCTATGCTCTGCTCTCAGTTCATACCTTCAGTGCCCAAGTACCCCCATAACCTACAAGCTCTTCAGCACACAGCTGAACTTAACCTTAAATAGTGTAACCACAATAATATAAAGTTGCTGTACTAGACTTCTGACTGCCAGGCTTCTGGGATCAAATATTCCCCTTTGAGAAGGGCAGATGCTCTAGTTATTTTGAGGTCTGGTAAATTTGATCTTCTCAGCTGATTTTGGTGGTGTTACGAAATCTCGTGCACCTGGTGCTCTCACCCTTGGCACCAGTATGAACCGCTGAAAGAGCAGCCTAGCTCAAACAGGAGGGTTTAGTCTGTGATTTCTCAAATCTTTACACATCTTTCAGTTGAATTGCAAAATACAGCTAGCAGTTCTAGTGCTCAGCTTTTGTTACTGTAAACTTCACGACAGTCAGGCTGAAAAATCTCCCTTGTATTTTCCTGCACCTTGGTACAGACCTGAACTCTCCAAGCACTGAAAACGTCCATGTGGGCTTTCAGCCTAATAGGAAGCCAGGAACTGTAATGCTGGTTCAGAGGCAGACAGGGATGTATAAATAAGACAATTGTTTCTAAGGAGTAAAGCTTAAATATTGTTATATGGTTGTTAGAGTATAATAGTCTATTGTTTCTATTAATAGGTTCTACCCAGCACCAGTCAACACCTTATCGTTAGCATCAATCACTGGGATATCTCCTCCGAGATCAAACAAACACTTCTGGAGAGTCCAAACTGACTTCAGAAAAGTTTTGGTGTAATAACTGATTAGATTGAAATATCAGCAAGTATATCCTTATTCAATGAATCTTATTTTATTGATTAAATGTTACATAAAGCTATGTGGAAAGCTTTAGGAAGATTTTCTCACAGTAAATATTAAAAAAACTTCCAGCAAACCAAAAATTTACCTTGACCAAAGTACGTTTGGTTCTGCTCTTAATGTCTGGTGCTTGGAACCATAATCCCATTTCTATAAGGTAAGAGTTTTAGAATTGCTCTGTTTAACACTATCAGCAGCCGACAATATTATTTTATCAACATACCTATTTCATGTTACTGTATTTGTAAATATGTTTTGATCTTCTCTTGTGGTTAGCAACGCACAGGCTTTTACTTCTAGAAAGAGAAATGTGATTTTGGATCAAACTAATCTGCAGGGTAGACAGGGACATAACGCTTCAAGGAAAGAAATCAGATTTTCAGGCAGTTTTGACAAAACATTTCCCAAGAGTTTGTATACTTCAAGGCTCGTCAGTTGTCTGCCAATTAGTATTCCTTCAAGCAGAGACAGAATAGCTACTCCCAAACTAGCCCAATCTTCCTGTTACTTTTATTCATCTTAACCAGACAAAATGAAGGGTTTTCCAGCAGGTAAAGGGATATTTCACGCTAATGCTGGCTTCAGCGCTGTCCCTGAGGCCATGGGCAGCTGCCGTGTACTGGAGAGCAGCCCAGCTCTGCTCCCCACTGGGATGAAAGCATCTCACCTCCTATAAAAGATACCGACCGCCCCGGCTGGCCATCAGTGCGCTTTGAAGAACACGGGTCACAGCAGGACAGGACACAAAAGGTGCCTCCCAACAGCCCAGCTTGGCTCCCGGGCATGAGCAAGGGGCTAACCCAGAGACCAGCACAGCCTTCTCGTCCCAAGCCAGCTTCTGCAAACATCCCAGAGTGCACGCTTTAGCGCTCCAATCTTGCATTAAAAGTGAGGAATAAAAATAATTATTCCCTAACATCATTCCAAGGACATACTGACACAAGACAATGAAGACAGCTGCAAGTTCCATTTTATCACTATAAAATCCAGATATCTCAATTTCTCTGAGTTTTCTTCTTCAAAAGCTTCTCTACGTCAGTAACCCTCCAGTAACAGCCCCCCACAACTTCAGCAGCAGGAGAAAAGAGGGGACATGGACAGACAGGACACCAGAGCCATGCCCCCCTGGAGAGGGAGCTGGAGATCAGACAAGATAAGACCAGTCACCTAAAACAGCACTAGGCGCTGACCCCTGAACCTCTCCCAGCACCTTCTACAAAGCCACCGAGACTGCCATTAAATTATCTAAATTGTAAATCCTGATTTGAGTTTTGCTTTAAAAATCTGAAGAGATTTGCATGAGGAGGATTGGCTGCTGCTTATAGAAAGCTTGGCACAGCTATTTTCTGGTTAAAAGGAGATCTCTGTTTTGAAAGCATTTTGCCAGTGCCTGAAAGGTTAATCCCTGCACACGAGGGGCAGCTTGGAAGAACTATATATTCCCTGCTATTTTCTGCGGGGATAGTGTTAAACATAGTTCTTCTTAAAGTACCAAGACTCAAGTTTATAAAAGCAGATGGGCTTGCCACTTGCCTGAATCGGGAGGTGTTAGTTTTGTGTCTAGCAGTCCTCTCTGTCCACAGCAGCAGGAGAAAAGGGGATGGGGGCTGAAGCAGAGGATGCACTGAAACCAGCCTGAGCCCAGCATGAATCTGAAAGATGCCAGCAGCAGCGGGAGGAAGGTGTCTTCCTTCATTTTGAAGCAATTAAAGTAGCAAGGTGGAAAAATACGGAATAAAGTTGATTCTTAAGGGAAAGCAGCATGCGCGCTTTATTCCCAAAGCATACATGCTTTATGCACGATGCCCAGACACTCCTTAGCAGCAGGATACTCACACGAAAGGGTTAGAGCCCACGCATCTCAGCGTGACCGAATGCTTCTCGGTTTTTCCTCTTTGAGAGATGATTACAGGCTACTGGCTGCTAAGAAAGGGGACCTCCTGAAACAGCGGGCAATGGCCACTCTAGGTAGGGACCGACCGTGTCAGAGGGGGGTGGGAGCCATCCCCAGGAACACCAGGGATGTTTTCGTGAAAGGGTCCAGCAGCACTGAAAAATACACAGGGAGCCTGCCAACAGCATGGGTCATACACAGGCCTGCCCTTTCCTTACACAGGATTTTGGCAGGGTATCTGCTAGCCTTTCAGCTCACCAAGTCCTAGCTGAGGTTTGTCTGAGGTCCCCTTGCTTCCTACCTGTGCGCTGCCCTCCCTTCTGTCTGGGCACGAAACCCAGCAGGTTTTCTGGAGGTGCTCTGTCACTCTTCTCCTGCACGACGGCTTATTTCATGTCACATAGAAATTTCTCTCCATTCCAGGAGCTTTGCTGAGGTGCAACTAAACTATGCAAGATATCTGCCCAGTAAAGAAGGTCTGTGTTTAAAACTGCGAAGGTAAGAGGCTGTGTCAGCTTGCAGGCTTGGTGCAGGCTTCTACAACTTTAAACCACATCGGAATGATTGCACAAGCCTGAAAAAAACATCACTTGTCAACCTTACCTAAGCTTTTTGCTACTCTCTCATCATGGATTTCTTTTTTAAACTCAAGTTAGTTCTGTCCTTTTTCTGCGAGCACTGTAAGGCACAAATAGTTACACCAATTTTACACCTATGGTTACTCTTGGGTCCAATTTCATAGTGAACAATTCTCATCAGAAATATTACTCCAGGAGTAGAGCCACACAACACATAGACAGATATCTAAGCATCATCACTTGCATCTACTGAAACACCCATTTCCGGGAGAAAAAAAAAAAAGTTCTCTTAATACTGACAAATTCCAAATGCCTTTCAAGTGTTGGTTATTCCCTGTTTAGCAGGAATAAACTGAATCTTGGAAAATGGCTTTTTTGATATTTGACAGCATCTCTTATTGAATGCAACAGAAACAGGAGGCAGATATGGATGGAAAGGACTGTATGGCAGTCTGTTTGCACACACAGCTAATCACACTGCATGGTTGTTTAGAGACCTACTTGTATACTTCAGAGCCTGGATACCAACATTTTAAAAAGTCCTCAGAATAATTATTTATCCATGGTACTACAGCTATACGCATGAAGTAGGAGTCCGACCTAGTAAAATACGGATATATTTTGTTCCTCTGTATTTGTTCCAAGCCTGGCTACTCTTTGCTAGAATGCTTCCAAAGGGGACGCACCCTTTCATATCCTTTTAGTTACACAAGCAGCAGCTTCTATTTCCTTGTTTATCCTCAATGAAAGGGTGAGCAGTCAAGTCAAGCATTGGGCAATGCAGCAGATGTGCACAAAGCACCCATCTGACAATGGCCAGGGTTCCCACTGAGACTTTTGAGTAGAGAATAATTGTACTTTCTTTCGGCATGAACCAGGGGTACAAAATCACATTTACGTGTGCAAGCCTTTGCCCTCTCAACATGTGTTCTCAGCTGCATTTGAGTAGCTGGTGAAGGTCAGTTGGATTTTTCAGTCCTAAAAGGAAAGAGGGATGGTAGGAATGTGGCAGATAGTAACATTTTAAAAAAAGGGATTTCCTCTCCCTCCACCTGTGCTTCGGTTTTCTTATTAAGGTTTTCTTATTAAGGCTCGTAGGAAAAAATGTTTTAGAAATATCACTCAATAATAAACAAGCTCAGGTTTTTCAAAACCCAGAAAGAAAAAAAAGAAAAAAAATCTGATATTGCACAGAATTATTTTTTTTTTAATGCTCTCATTTTCAAAAAGATCTCTCAAATTGACATAAAAGTTCAGTATTTCATTTCAGGCTATGTGCTGTTTTCATATAATGACCCCTCCTTTAGGGTTTTTTTTTTTAATGTTGTTTCCCTTTCTGCATCTCAATTCTTTCTAAGCATAAAAGGACTCTCAATCTAATCTTCCATCTGTTGTGTTGCCTCCTTTCCATTTTTCCCCCTTTGATCTCCCTTTTTTGTCCTATCTCCTTTTCCCAACCTCTGAATTCTCTACCACCCCTTCCCATTTGGGCCTCCAGTTCTTGCAGTACTCAGCTTTCTTCCCTCCACTAGCAGCACAATCAATTTTACCTGAATCTCACCTCTTGAAATGGAACTGAAGCACATTTTGATTTGCTACATTCTGGGTGAGAATTAAGCTGCAAACCAAGAACCAGAAATCAAAATCATTTTGCAGACAACCATACACACAACATTCTAGAAATAATAATTACAAATGCTACTTATTACACAGCAGAGAGTTCATCCTCTGAGACAAACGTGTGTGCTAATTCCACATCTGAAGAGCTACGGATTTGAAAGCAGTACTTGCTCAAATACGAAGAGGAGTTTGTGAGACTAAGTCCTCCAATACCTAGTGTAAGATTAGTTCACTTACCTTACAATTAATAGCAAGAACTAACCTGCTTCTCATACCTTTATAAAGACACAGAACTTCTGACTTCCAATCGTATGCTTAATTTTCATGCTTTTGATTTCTCATAGATATAATTTTGAGAAGACAGTACCAGATATCCAGAATTCCAACTTTTTACTTGGCAAGACCTAATCATGTATGATCTTATCAAAACAGAAACCTCTAGAGCGCTTACAGGTTCACACAACCCACCAAACCCACGATAGAGAAAATACATATGTTTCTTGAAAAGTAGATGAGAAGACCCATTAGAGTGAAACCACCTGATTACCCTGCCTCTCTACCCTCCCTAAAAGGTCACAAACTAGATATTTGAGAACAATCTACAAATGTTCTGTCCTAGTAAAGAATGCTAAACCCTTTAATAACAGAATTTTGCCTCAGCCCTGCTACAAGACTGATGGTTCTTCACACTGCATCCAGCCTAACGCTTTCTCCTGCACAAGACCTTTCCATCGTTCTCCCTCAGAGTAAGACGCTGCCCCATACTACCCTCATCTGCTTCCCTCCTGTGTTGTTAACATCGGAAATACGCCAGCACAAACGCAACCAATGCTCAGTGAGATATGCAGCACCACCACTTCGTTACAAACGACTTCCAACAGAAACTGCAACCGTTTTAATCTCATTTCAAGTGAGACGTGACTTGCAGGGACATTTAAGTGATTAGGCGAGTGTTCAGAGTAACACCCCAAACGAAGCAAGTTTTGGGGAACCTTTGCTTTGTCTTTTTAAATTTTATTTTCAGACACGATCATGCCAATATTTGTCAGGACAGCTGTTCTGGAGTCAAAGTGCATTGACTGTGCGTGTCCACTGCTCCCAGATCGCTCGGTGCTGGCCATCCTACGAGAGCGGCACTCTAAGGGTTAAGCAGCAGAGGGCACAAACCAGTCAGGATTTCTGAGCTCTAAACCAGAGCTACCCACATGGAGCTGCCTGCCCAGCCCTCCCTGCCATCACAGGCACATGGGGGGTTCCCACCAGAAATCCTCCTCCTTCCCCCCACCATCCCCAAAGCTCTTTCTAGGTACAAGGGCAGCAGACGGTACCTTGCTGGGCTGGCAGGGCTGGGACTGACCCCTTGCAGCTGCTCCCCCAGTGTCACACATCATGGATTGCAAAATTAAATTAACATCCCCCCAAACTATCTCTCGCGAAATCTGTAATTTGCCAAGTGCCAATTCCTTGGCATTTACAAGCCCAGGTACTGTATTTTGGTCTCATCTGGAAAAGCAGGGGCAGAAACAATACAAACTTTTTACTAAGTGATGGGTCACATAACGGGGTACCGGAGGGGGGAAAGAGATGGATCAGCCAAACCCCAACTGCACAGAATACCGTGTCCTCACGAACAGTGCAGAAGATCTGACACAGATTCATATGGGTAAACTTACCCTCCCATCTGTCAGATGCTTTAAGAGGGAATGATCATCAGCAACGATCATCAAAACTCTCAGCTGCTGAAATGCTTCTGGGGATTTCTGTTTTGACAAAAAGTGCCAAGCAGGGTGTTATGAAGCCAGTACATTTATAAACTTGGGCAATGAATGAAAGAGCTCAAATGCCAGTTAGATACACCATGTATTTAATAAAAAACAACTCACGAAGACAGGGAAACCAAAGCTGCTGGAAGCTGAACTGCAGTTGAATTAAGAGTGAACTCAAAGCTTCCCAGCATGGGATGGTTTATTAGCAGCCTGAAGACAAAGGCCACAAAGCAGTTGTACTCCCTCAGAGAGAGGAGCCCTATTATGGAGCCTTTCAACTCCCCAAGAATTGCCTTTTAACTCTCCCTCCACAGTAGGACAAACAGGGGAAAGAAATTAGTCTTGGATGATGTTAGCTGTTTTGTAACTTGTAGTGCTAGTCCCACTGGAGCTCTCCTGACTCCTGTCAGATTTATCCTCTTGACATTCCTAATGGATTAACCTGAGGGATCTTTTTATAAATAAACAAATCTTTAAAACCCCACAACAAAACCAAACCCATAGTATTTTCTCCCTCTGAAAATACGGGAATTAGCTAGATAGCCAAATTATATTTCCTGGCTTTAGTAACCTCTCCTTGACTGCAGTGCTGCTATGAAAGGAAATTCTTTATATTAACACAGAACCTGTCCAATCAACTACGTCATGCTGTCACCTACCTATGGTGTAAAAACATAAAAATATCCAAAAACGCCTTGTGCTTTCAGGGATTTCTAAGTCATGGAGCCTGAAACACTGCAAAATGCATTCAATACCGTAGTACATCCCACTCAGCTTAAATCAGTGTGATCCTAGCAAGAAAAGAGGAGGTATTATTTTTCAAACAATTTAAGCAGAACTTGGACAAATTACTCAAACTTATTCCGGCTATCTGGTACTTCTTACCCAAGAGAATTTTCTTTAGATGTGCCCAAATCCTGTCTTCCTGAAAACATCTCGTCCTATCTTCTTACATTATTTTGTTACTGTAGGATTGTTAGGAAAAAAAAAGCAATGTGCTAACTTGAGCATCAGTTCAGAGCAAAAGGAATAAATACATACAGCTTTGCTCCTGTAAGAAATACATGTGCCATATAAAGTGCTGTGACTTGGGAGTGAATTTACTTCATCTAGGCAAGTAGAGCTCACAGCAGAATTTGGCCCACATCATATGGAAAAAATACATTTACTGCTGTGGAAAATAAAGCTGCATGGTAGAGGAAGAAGAAAATCCATGGGATTTAGGGTGGACTCAGCTGCAACATAATCATAGAATCACAGAATCATTAAGG
>NW_010122683.1:10640-119245 GCF_000699245.1 Pterocles gutturalis | reverse complement strand
AGAGCAGGGGAGGCGGTTTCTCCGAGCTAAAGTGCTCCCTCGACTGGGTCTTTAAACTGACGCAAGGTAGGACTGGGCTTAAAACAGGGGGATGCAGGTTGCTTACTCACAAGCAATTTATAGTGTGCTGAGTTTACTGTAGAATAAGCAGATTAAAGAGACATTTCAGAGGAGACAATGGGAGGATGGATGTCTTGAGGAGACATTTTTCTTCAGCCAACAGGGTGACATAAGCGAATCGTGGAAATACACCCTCACAATAGTACCTACAAAATGAAGCATGGTTTGGTAGATCACTAGAATAGACTAGGCTATTTCAGTTGGAAGGGACCTACAAGGATCATCTAGTCCAACTGCCTGACCACAAGTCAAAGCATATTTTTAAGGGTATTGTCCAAAAGTCTTGGACAGGCTTGGGGCATTGACCATCTCTATGAAGCCTGTTCCACTGTTTGACCGCCCTCTCGGTAAAGAAATGCTTCCTAGCATCCAGTGTAAGCCTCCCTGAGCGCAGCTTTGAACCATTTCCATGCGTCCTGTCACTGGACCCCAGGGGGAAGAGCTCAGCACCCCCCTCTCCACATCCCCTTCTCAGGAAGCTGTAGAGGGCAAGGAGGTCGCCCCTCATCCTCCTTCTTTCCAAACTAGACAAACCCAGAGACCTCAGCCACTCCTCACAGGAGATGTGTTCCAGCCCTTTCACCAGCTTTGTTGCCCTGCTCTGGATGCAGCCAAGGACCTTCACATCCTTCTCAAATTGTGGGGCCCAGAGCTGCACACAGTACTTGGGGTGAAGCTGCACCAACACTGAATACAACTGGATAATTGCCTCTTTTGACTGTCTGGTGATGCTGTGCTTGATGCCCCCCAGGATGCTGTTTGCCCTCCTGGCTGCCAGGGCACACTCCTGGCTCATATTGAGCCTGTTGTTGACCAGCACCCCCAGATCCCTTTCTGCAGGGCCGCTCTCCACCCGCTCCTCTCCCAATCTGTACTTGTGCCTGGCGTTACTCTGTCCCAGGTACAGAATCCAGCATTTTGACCTGTTAAATTTCATCCTATTAATCGTAGCCCAGTGCTCCAATCTATCTAGATCTCTCTGCAAGTCCTCCTGCCCCTCAAGAGAGTCAGCAGCACCTCCCAGTTTGGAATCATCATCAGACTTGCTAATGGTGCATTCAACCCCTGCATCGTATATTGAACAGAACTGGCCCCAGAGCTGAACCCTGAGGAATACTGCTGGTGACCAGTTGCCAGCCACTTGTAGTCACATTCACTACAGCACTTCAAGCCCTGCCTTTCAGCCAGTTCTCCGCACAGCGCACTGTGAACCTGCTCATCCCACAGCTGGACAACTTGTCCAGAAGGATGCTATGGGGGACAGCGTCAAAATCCTTACTAAAATCCAGAAAAAGACACATCCGCCACCTTCCTCATCCACTAGGCCAGTGACCTTGTCATAGAAGAGTATCAAATTAGTTAAACAAGACTTTCCCTTTGTGAACCCAATGCATTAGATCATCAAGTCATTGTTTTGTAGAGCACAAATGAATGAGCTTCTTTGGTAGATATGAGCACTTCTTCGTCAGAAACACTGGGGTGACAGTTGTCGATAAGGTTCTGAAGAGGAGCTTGACTGATGTTTCAGACAGAAGAGGCTGGCTGAACTATCTGAACTGGAAATAATATGTAGGTCTCATAGAGATGTGTAATTGAAAATTATGTCTATATGATGATTTTCAGTAGAGGGGAGGTTGGATTTTTCTTTCTGTTTTAAGTTTGCATTATAAAATGCACCATGTATTTTTCTTTGAATGGTATTAAGTTGCTCATGGCATATTAATTGCTCATACTAGATTTATTCTTGTTTAGGCACTGTCATTCAGGTTATGTTTTCATATGTTTAACATTGTGATTTGACTGTATTGTCACATTGTGTGTTTCTTACCAATGTTATTTGCCTAAAATTTTTATGCAACAAAAAAAAAGGCGCTTACAAAATTTCATTGCATTTTGGAGCCATAACTGAGGAAATAGCAAGTTATTACTTTCACTGCTGCTGTTACCAACTTGGTGGACAGCTTACCTAAGTTTCTATGCAGAACAGATGAATATCAGTTTCTCTTTTGCTTCTTGAGAAAGCTATAAGTAGCAATGAGAGACAGTTCTAGGCTGTATGATTGAAAAGGATCACCAGAAAGATTATTTTATTACATGCTCTTACTTTTACAATATAAAAATGAAAGTTCATAGTGGCTAGTTATAGATCATGTTTGAGTATAATATGAAATTCTTAGACAAGGTAAAAATTTGTAGGGTAGTGTTTTCCAGAATGTCTTTGCCGATTTATTATGATAATGATGTAGAAGCCTTTGAACAAAATGGATTTAAAAAAACAAAAGGAAGGAAAAAAAAAGAATGTTTTAGAGGAGATAGATTGGATGTTCATATGTAGTCTTTCACCTAGTACAAGACCATATAGTCATTCAGTGGTATTTAAAAAAGCAATGGATCTGAACTCAAATGAGAAAGTAACTATACAGTTGATTTGTGTAACTAAGTGGCATGGAACGTAAGTGGGACAAAAATTTAATGGGATTCAAAAATGTAACTTTTTTCAAAGTTTGAAAAGAGACAAGCAATTACAGAATCTCTAGGTATTTAGAAAAAAAACAAAGAGCCTTAATCTAGATCCGCAAGGTATGTTGTTTATATGAAAACAAAGCAATCTCAACCGGAAAGAGTCTAGTGTAGCAGAAGAAATACATCTTTTTTTCTGATACAGTCCTATAATGGTATGACATATTCTTTTGTCCTTCGTCCTGGTGGGGTGATAATCATACAAAAACTTTTCACAGTGGCTCACTCAGGGTTTTTCTCTTACAGAAAACAGAAGTAATTGAAGAAGCTTTTCCTGGGTGAGTATAATATTAGTTTATTTGTGCAAGACTTTCTGTCTCAATGTATTTTTCTACTTGTGCTCTCTCATTGGGCACTGTAATAACTAATGTTCTTATTTGTATTAGAATGTTTATGGACACTCCTGAAGATGAGAGAACCAAACTGATCAGCTGCCTGGGTGCTTTTAGACAGTTCTGGAGCAGTCTTTCCCAGGTTAACATTTAATTTGTTGCTTACGTGTACTTTGTGTACTTTTTAATATAATGATAACTTGTCTAGTAGCCAAACAGTTGAGCTTTAAGGTCTGTGTCCAGTCATATTCAGAATCAGGTTTCAGATATGATACTGGAAGGAATATAAGAAGACTTTGCAAGAAAAAAGACTAGTTTTGACATTTATAATGTTATATAATTGTTCAGTAGAGGTTGGTGTGAAGTGCAAACAAAGATAAGCAAATGCCAGTATGACAGTAAAGAAATAAACAAAAAAAGGTAGTTTATTACAGGATTTCTGTTAGAAGTGAATTAGTAGGAAAAAAGATAAGAAAATAGATGTTTATATTCAAAAACTACCTTCCAAAAGTTAGATACCTTTAGGTAGTCTTCTGTTATTGGAGAGCTGGTCGTCTTTGTTTTTACTGAATTTGATTGTAACTGTGAAAAAGAAAGTAATATAGAACAGTTCTGTTCACTTCAGTTGGACAACTGGATTTCTTCAAAGTAAGATCGAAAGACTTGTAGGTAAAACTGTATGTTGGACGACTGGATAACTTTTGCCACTCACAATTCTGTTCTTCTGTTAGTTTCATTTCTTTATGGTAGGATACTATATGAATTTTACAGTTTGTTTCACTACCTGTAAATACTTTCTTTCTTCTCTTTACTGCTTTTTCAGGAATCCCATGAACAGTGTGTCCAGTGGATTGTAAGATTCATTCATAGCCAACACAGTCCTAAAAGAATTTCATTTCTTTATGACTGTTTAGCAATGGCAGTAGAAACTGGACTTTTGCCACCCAGGTAGGCTATGTCGGAGTGAATTGATAAAAAGGATACATGGAAGTTGTAATATTGGAGGGTATTTTACAATGATGTTGTAAAATTATTGCTGGAGAACACGTACTTATTACCTGTCATTCATTCTTGTATTGTATCCTTCTGCTAGGATGGTTTGTGAATCTCTGATAAACTCCGATACACTTGAATGGGAAAGGACACAGTTGTGGGCATTAACATTTAAATTGGTCCGGAAGATTATTGGAGGTGTAGACTACAAGGTATCTTCCACCTATTCCTTTCTTTGTGCTAATACATGTTATTTTCAGGCTTTGTTTTTATGAGTTTGTGTCAGAGACATCCAATGTCTCAAAGTCTGCTTTGATTATGAAAAAAAATAAATTCAGTGAGGCCACTTCTAATGCATCTTCATAGTTGAGCTTTACCTTAATAGATAATTCTGTATGAAGGATGTAACTCTTCCTGCCGTTTTCTCTGTTACACAGTCATCTTTCATCCTTCTTTCGTTTAAAAGCTAAATTGCAGTTGCAGAAGTGGTACACATGGGAAGGAAATACTATCAAGCATTAAGACTGAAGTTCTGTCATCTGCTCTGACCCCTGTTGCTACGTAGGAAAAGATCCTGAAAGCTGAGTCTTTGGCGGGGTACAGCTCTTAACAGGAGGAGTAGGAACCATGCATGTCTTGCAGAGAATCACCTCACCAGCACTGGCGAGTGTGTTAGAGCAAAAACCATAAAATACAGCATTGTTCTTTGGTCAACTTGCACAAGTCATTGTGAGATGGATGTCTCTAGATGCACATCAAAATTTCAACGGTTATTTTCTCAACTGGGGTATCCTGAGATTGAGAAGTTCTGTAAGGAGTTTAATGTCATTAATATTCACATTCTCAGTAGCAATGTGTCTTCTGACACTTAGCAACAAACAACTAATTTGTCTGTCAAAATATTGTCTGACTGTATTGATTGTGTAATCTTTCTGCCAGAAATAAAGAATGTCTGGGAATGATAATTTTGTGTGCTTTCTTTTAGGGTGTGCGTGATCTCTTGAAAGTGATCCTAGAGAAAATCTTAACAATTCCAAACACTGTGAGTTCAGCTGTTGTACAGCAGCTTTTAGCAGCAAGAGAGGTAACTGTCTGGATTTTGTATGTTGTCACCATAGAGGAAGATAAGGCTCATTCTGCTGTTATTACTGAGTTTCTGATAGCTGGGATGGCTCTCTTTGAGAGTTGTGACAGTTCAAAAGCAAAGACTTACTCTTTGTGCGCTAATTCTTTGCTGTAATTGCATTTTATACAGTAAACCAAGAGCTTTTGGGGGATACTGTAGATAAGCACTAATATCCCTAACAGGAGAGTCAGACCCAGTGTTTGACTTGCCTAATGGAAGATGTATGAGATACAATATTGAGATTATGTTTTGCCACTTGACAGGATTAGCACAAAGGACACAGGCACCAAATTAAAAAAAAAAAGTAAACTTATTTTTACTTATGTTTGAAGTAATAAAATAATGAGGAAAATAATACAGTGAAAATGAATTAAAGCAAGATAAGGTAAAGCAGCAAAATAATAAGGGAACTACTATAGCAAGCATAAATGCACCGAATCATTGCTACATAGAGTTAGCGATAGTGATTAAGAAAGATACATCACCAATTGCCCTATTAATATGTTACCACCATCCAGATCCGCAGTCGCTGGGGAGCCTGTTTAAAGCAAAGGATTTGGAGAGTCCTTCCTGACAATTAGGAAATCTCTATACAATGCATCCACTGTATAGATGAGGCTTACAAATTTCCCTGCAAACGGTCCCCACTTTTATACAGTTAAATAAACAACTTTCTATCTTAAGCTGCAAAAAACATCTGGTGTAGTTTTTTTTTCCCTGTTAACTTTTTCCCGCGCTTGGCCAGAGCCCGAAAAAAAGAAGTAGAGGTAACTGGTTATCTTTGATTATGCGTCTCTAAACAAAGCCCGTCACCACACTGCTACCTTCTGTCACGTAGAGGTCTGTTTGAAGGTTTGAGATAGGTTTATCTCTCTTTGGCAAGTGGGGCTACTGTTACACAACTATTATCTTACAGCAAGCGTTACAGCAATTCTCTATAAGGGTTACAACAAAAGCTTTTATAAATTGGCATATATTCATAAGGTTATACATTGCATATGTGATCAATATTATACATATTAGGTATATTGTTAGGTTGTGGGGTTCTTCTAGAGGTCAACTTTGGTTCAGGGCCTTACTGCTCAGGCCCTAGTATTTCAGATTAATTTCTTTATTCTTTTCCTAGTGAATAAAAATAATAGTTGTTTTCAATACTTTGTAGGCAGACACAGAAGCATAGTTTTACTTGGGCTTAAACAGTCCAACTTACACTTGTGCAATTTAAAATGGGTTTTAAGTTAATGCAGTACTATCAGAATACAACTTAAGAAAAAGTATTTTAATTTTATCTATTTTCACGGACTACCTCAGACCAGTAGACAGACTACACCTTTGTTTAACTTTTCCAAAGTCTTTTACACTAATGTATTTTTTTATTTGTAGGTGGTAGCCTACATTTTGGAAAGAAATGCTTGTTTGTTACCTGCCTACTTTGCAGTTACAGAGATCAGAAAACTGTATCCTGAAGGAAAACTTTCCCATTGGGTAATGATATGATCATCAATGATAATGATATGAATCATGTAATCCGGAGTTTTGTTCCACACAAAACAAAATTACTTTTATCTTTTTAAAACAAAGTTTAAATGGAGATTTAAAATCTTCTGTTCAACAGTAAGCTCTATGTTTAGGCATGTAAATTAAGATACAGGCTTGGTGTGATTGAAGCAGCAGCTTCCTGTGCTCTTGCATGAAATTGATTACATAGTTTTGACATATAGCCTGATGTCCAAAACTCCTGAAGCACTGAGTGGGTTTTGTTGAATACCTTTGGAAATGCAGGTCATCCTTACCTACCAGTTTGTGCTTTCTCTACAGCTTCAAGATAAGAAAAATCGCTTTGAATAGCTGACCAGTGTTTTCTTTTTGTTTAAATTCAGTTATGCAAAAATGTTTGGGGCTCTGGTGCAATGTAAATGGTCATTGTTTCCAAAAAGAATGTAATGTTGATCCAGTTTTTAATTTTGTATTCTGTTAAAATAACTAGTGTCAGGAAAAGGATAAAATCCCGACACCCTTGAATTAGTGGGAAAACTGTTACTGGCTTCATTTAAGCCAAAATTTAAACCAGAGTTTACTAATCTCGGTCCTTTGTCTTTGTGGAATTTTTATTCAGAGGCAAACAGAGGTTTGTTATGAACAGAAATTCTAAAGTTTCTCTTTAATCATCTGTTACTAAATGCTGTGCACTGAAGTAGTATAGTATGCACAGGAGAAACAGTTATTACATAAACTCTTATTTGAGTGCAAACTGAAAAGAGTGCTTCCTGGCCCATCTTTATAAGGTCATGTTTTTCCTTATGTGGTTTTAGGTTCTGGATGATTTTTCTGACTTGTTGAAATGTGTAGGAAACAAGTTACTTTAGTAGATTCCTGTGTATTATATTAAAATGTGTGAACTAAATTTAAGTCTTATATATTCTTTATCAGTATCTGGAACTTAAACCCTTAACTTTAATTTTTTTTTTCTCCTCTTCTCACTCAGTTACTAGGTAATTTAGTATCTGATTTTGTGGATACCTTCAGACCTACAGCAAGAATAAATTCCATTTGTGGTAAGAATGACTTCATGAATGACTTAAAAATAAATTAATTTATTCTGAACTGTTTTGTTTCTTATAACCTTTTGGGGCATATATTCATTTAGGCAAAATTATTCCGAGCTTATGTTTATGTAGTATTATTACTCTTATCAGTTTGTTCTCAAACTTCTTCAGCTTTTGCTTTGAAGGGAAAAATTCATGTCAGTGAGATCAAAATAATTTTTTGCTACAATCTAGTGGTGGAAGTGTACTACTTGTTGCATGGCCATATAAGTTCTAACTACAGCAGACGTTAAGAAAACAATAGGTTTGCTATGCTGAAGGATTTTGAGTTGATACAGATCCACTGGTGTGTTGGTCACGGAGAGTTTTCTGACTTCAGCTTTCATTGGAGCTTTTGTAGCTGCTCAGCTGTATCCCAGTTGTTGTAGGCTTCTGTGTGAACATTTCCTAGCTCAGATGAGTACTGGCTCTTTTTCCGCGAGAGAAAAACTTGCCTTTATTTATTGATAGAAATCTGAAGATTAAAATTTGTCTGGTTTAATTGTGATGCCTGTTGCATCTTTCTTCAAAAAGATAAAAATGTCTTCTGTTTGCTTTGAGAATTAAGTAGCTTAGTAACAGCTGCGTTATTTCTTAGGTCTGAGCAAGGTTTGTTGCAGCTGAGCTTCTTCAGTGCAGAGACTAAGAATGTAAATTCATCTGTAATGCTCCAAAGTATTTTGTGTTTCAGAAGCATGGAGTTACTCTTCTACTGAAAGTGTGGCGTAGCTTTTGTGCTTATGACTTGCAGGGATCACACACAAATTTTTACAATCTTTTATGTGCAAATGACTTGTATAGATATGGTTGAAAGAAGGAAAGAAATATTTATTTACTTCTTGTTCTATTTGATAATAATATGGCCAGTTTGGACAGCAGAGCTCATGGAATTTGAACTGACAGTGAGATTTAGGTCAAAGTTGGAGTACCTAAATTTAGATGCTGATATACAGGTGTGCTTTGTTTAAGCAACTGAAATAAATCCCAAGTGTCTAATCTACACTATTAACACGTCTAAATTTACCCTACAAAACCTCTTCATGTGTGATCAGCTGAATCATTTTGGCCTACGCTGACTGAATTGAAGATCTCTATTGACTATAATTGGAGTACAGACACTTGTGTTTGACTAGTTAACTGAACAAAGTCCCGCCCACAGTTTGTCGTACAGGGTGAATGAACAAAAATCAAAAGACTGGGTTATATACTTAGATTAGTAATACCATTTTCATTGTGGAAAGGGTCAGTGTACCAAAATGTAATCCTTAGGTCAAGCAATAGCAATGGAACAGTCTTCTGGTAACTAAAAGGGCGGGTTTAGATTAATATTTGCAAATACTTCTGTTTTCAGGGTACCCAGTCTGATTAAGTGCAGGTTTTACTCCTTAAATATTTTATGAGTTAAAAAATAGTTAGAAAGATAAAAACTTTAAACAGTGGAAATTTAAGGAGGGCATAAAAGCGGCTGAGGCCAGTTTTTGCATTGGAATGATTAAACAATAGGCCAGTGTCACTGTTTTAGAGCTTATGTTTCATTGCATGTAGGTCGCTGTAGTCTTCTTCCTGTGGTAAATAACTCGGGTGCCATGTGTAACTCATGGAAGTTGGATCCTACAACCCTTCGTTTTCCTTTGAAAGGTCTCTTACCATATGATAAGGTAAGCCTTATTAAGCTTCTTAAACATGTTATATTCAATAAATATAAAGGTTTTATATCGTTAGGGTGAAAAATAATATCAACTGTGAATATTGAATTGTTCCAGTTGGGCTGACATTGAAGATGTAGATATTTTCACCGTGTTATGTATTTCAGTGATTTCAGGCTATATGTGGAGGACCTTTAGTGTGTGGTATAACTGCTGCCTGGGATGCTGGAGAACATGAGATGTTTGATGTGCTTTGTGGGTGTGTGTATGTGAGAGAGCAAGTGAGAGCAAAGAATTAATTGGAAAATTAGTTTAGCAGTGGGAAGATGAAAGAGAACAGGAAAGTATTTCTTCTTTTCTGTGTGCTTTGTTATTCCATATCAAAGCTAATTTTACAGTTAAGTTAGCTTACTTAAAACTCTGAGTGTGAAATAGTGGTATACTGAAAGAATTTTATAACTGTAAAGGACCAGGACAAAAATCCATGTTGTACAGCTTCCCGTTCCCTGTATCCTAGGTGTCGAAGGAAGGATATAAAGATAGTATGTCTAATTACATATATAGTGTTCATACTCTACAGCCATTACCCTTTTGGGTCTTTCCTAAGACAGATTTGGTTTCTGTATATTTAGTAAACCTTCCTCTTCCAAATATTTGTTCAGTCTCCTCTTGGGCCTGTGTAAGCTTTTAGCGTGCTCAACATCCCTTTGACAAGGAGTTCAACCTTTCAACTTCATGTTGCATGAGGAATCAGCTCCTTCTGTTTGTTTTGAACCTAGCTTCAGATAACATTTTTCTTTAAAGTGATTCTGGTATTTGAAGATGCAGTGAGCAATTTTTCCATATCTGCTTTCTTCATGCTACTCATGATTTTTATGGATCTTGGATGTGTGTTTCCTCAGTTCTCTTACCTGGATTCCTTTGAGTTCTTGACAGTCTTCCAGTATTTCAAGGCTGTTTCAAAAAATGTGCCATCCTTTTATTGGTTGAAGAATGTTTTACTACTTGGTCCCCATAAAATCTGTCACTTCTTAAAAGCTGTGATTATTTCCTCCTTTTTTTTGGGTATCAGAGAGCAAAAATATTTGCCAGATAATACATACCTGCAGAAATTAAACATTAATTCATGCGTTGTTTAACTCAGTTAAATGTAAATTCAGCATTAAACATAATCTTGAGGCAACGTACCTTTGTATGTGATTGCTTTTCTTTTCCCCCCAAGGATCTGTTTGAACCTCAGACTGCTTTGTTGAGATATGTGCTGGAACAACCGTATTCAAGGGATATGGTCTGCAATATGCTAGGTCTGAATAAGCAGGTACTGTACTGTGCTGTAACACATGATTTAATTCTGCATAGAATCTGCACTATTCTTTTTCTCTTTTCTTTGCTATAGCTAACTAAGCAAAACAGTTTAGGTCCAGAGAGTGAATATTTTTTTTTTTTAATTTTCATTTTTTATGCAATCATATTAGGTTAATTGGACGCTGTTGTTCCTATCATTTGTATATTGCTTTACGAATGTTAAATTGAAAAGTAGAGATTTAAAATATGATTTTTTTTTTGCATTGCTTTTTTTTCCTATAAGGCCAGCCTCAAGTACACCTTTGACAGACAGTAGGAGACTACTGGCTTGAACAATAAACACGGTTATTGTTCATTATTTTTAAAGCATTGTTGTACTCTGTTATATTGGCATGTTATAGTACTAGAATAGTGAAAAGCTGAGGTTTGTTTTGTTACATTTTTTCTTTTTATACCTTAGAATGGGAGGGCTTAGTCTGACTTGGGGATCCTTGAGGCTGGCCTCATAGTCACTGTTTTGTCTTTTCTTTTTTTCTTCCTTTATTTTTGTTCTGTCCTGTCTTGTCCTGCCCATCCTCCAATGCTCTAGACCTTGAACATTGCTCAGGTATGTTCACAACCTTACTGTTGTATTGTGACTAACGATACGCTGGCCGCTTTGTAGCCACTGATTCCAGTTAGAGAATACGTGTACAGTCAGGGCTTGAAATTGGCAGGACCATTAGTCAAGGGCAAATTCTCACTACAGATCTCTAGAGACAGAGAGATGTAGCATAAAGCTGACAGTCAGTTGTACTTTGGTCCTAAAATTTTGATTTGAATGGACTGCTACCATTTCCCTTAACCAGTCATAAGAACTTTGCTGGAATTTTCAGATGAGGAGAGATTCTTAGTTCAAAGTCTCTTTCCTTATGCAGGTGGAAAAACATCCACTGCACTTGATTGTAAAATTCTAAAGCTGTAAACACATCATTGTTTATTAAAAAAAAAAAGCTTTACTAGTGGAATTTTCTTATCTTAGGAAGCCTCTGTAACAAACTTCCCAACAGGCAATTATAATATTCTCCAAGCTAGGTGAAGGAAAGGTAGTGCAGAATAATATGGGAAAAGTAGTTCCTTAAAATTTGACTACTTGTTTAAATAAATAAGTAAATGCCTGATCAAATCAACCAAGTGGACGTCTGCTTGAAATTTGAAATTGTGGGTATTATATTTATTGTTGATCCCTTGTTAAAATAATCAATTCCACACCTACTTTAAAAAACATTGTTTAAGATTTATAAAATAGCGTTACTGTTTGCAATACTATAGTGAAGGTTGTGTCAGTGTTTCCATTTAAGAAACTTTTTTCAGATTTGTAACTTGACTATAAAATTTACATGATCCTGAAACCTTGTGTATATTTCCCATTGTAACTGAAATACACCAGTGCTCTTTCTGGATTGGGACTGTGTTTTGAATGCGCAGATTCCTACATCTTGGCAAACAGTACTCTGTGTTGTATAGAACAATCTTTCGTATTTGAGACTTAAAGCAGCTGAAGTGTTAAATCTTGGAAACAAGCTGCTAGGTTTAGTGTTGAAATGAGTAGCATTTGTATTCTGTGTCTATTTCTGTGTCTACATTCAGTTAATAAATCAAATTATTCCTCTATGCGTCTTGTAGATGGTAAATAATACAAGATCTAGACCAAAAAGTATATCGAACCCATTTTATTCTTGTAACTATCGATGGTCTGTGCCTTCAGGTCAAAAAACCTTGATGTTAAAAATGCTGGGTTTTAACTCTTACTTTACTGTCCTCTAAAAGTAATTGAAGAAAATTTAAACAAAATAATGAAATATATTGAAGTACACTCCTTAAAATTTATTTAGTAGTATAGGAATTGCTACACAAAGTTTCAACCTGTTGTGAATTTTTATGGCCAAGGAACAAACTTGAAGAATGTAGTTTATAAAGGAAATGCTGACAGAACATAAACTATAGCTGTGGTACTACAGTTACACCAGCATAAAGATATTTGGGCTGTTGAAAATTTGAGAGTTAAAAATACAAATACAGAGTAGGGTTGTGTAGTGGTATAGAACAGGAAATAATGTTCCATTTAAACATTATTGTACTCTGTTTAAAACTGTGGAAAACATTAAAATTTTACTCGCTTTTAGGTACTAATTAACTTCATGTCATAGTTGAATTTAATGTAGCCACCTGACAAAAAATGATAGCATGCTTTTCAGAAGTTGTGTAACTGTCGATGCTTTCAGTTAAATGGCTGATAATTTTGTATTTTATTGTTAGAACTGAACTAACCTGCAGAAATGGATTGTCAGTATAATAGAAGACACTTAGAAATGCAAATAGTGCCAAGTTTGTTTCAAAATAAATGCAGAAACACCTCAAAGCAATGATCATTATTTATTTATGATCATTTATTTATGTGAAGCTGCTTGTATGCCCTGTCAACTATTTACACAGATCCACTTGCAGGATTGGAGCCTTCATTTGAATCTTTTTGGCATCACAAACTAGGTATGGTTCAGCCAAATTTGTCCCTAGTTCTCAAATATTCTTGAAGATAAACAATGAAATTTTCTGGTTCATTCTTAACTAAGTAGATTTATGTTAGAAAACTGTTCACACAAGCCATTTCTGAGTTGTGGGGGCAGGGAGGGGATGGAAAGTACAAATCCAGCTGTCCTGTTACCCTCGCAGAGAGAAAAATGAAGGTAAAATTGGGTATGTTTGGGTTCATATGTTCCTTTTAGGATTCTAAGTTTTGCTGTGAATTTTTTTTGTGGGATGAGGTTTTCTATTACCTTTATCAAGTATATGGCTTTAAGTTCAGATGTAGTAATACAGAATTAAAAACGTTGCTTCTGTCGGAGTCTAAGGATTTTTATTTTTTGCTACTGTGTACTTCTGTGTGGGATAGTACCTTCTCTTGTATACCTGTTTAAACTGGTCTATAGGAAGTAGAGATTTAAATTATATTTTATCATGTATGTTATCATGGTTTATGGTTGGACTCCATGATCTTAAGGGTCTTTTCCAACTTAAATGATTCTATGATTCTGTGGCAATTTATACTCTGTTAGCTGGGGTGATAATCCCAACACTTAATTATCTTTTAAATAATTTGTTGAGGTATGTAACAATCTGTTTTCTGGAAAATGATTAACAGTTCAAAGTGTCTTAATACACTGATGCCAAATTAAGATTCAGTTTAGAGATCCTACAGTTTTCTCTTAAAATTGAGCTGTAGTAATAAGGACATGAAGTCACTTTGAATGTTCTGATTTGTAGCTTTACCTTCTCTGTATGTACAGAACTGTGTGAAGAATAAAATGCCATTTTTGCTTGCATAGTTGCAGTCAGGATTGTATTGCAGTCCTCTAAACAACTGAAAACTTTGTTAAACTTTGATTTCTCTGGATTGGGGAGTATTTGAAAGAGGAGGTAATTTTCAGGTGTCTTGCTACTGTAATGTTATACAAACTTAATTAGCAGCTATTTTATTAATGATTTTGCTCTTTAAGTAGTATATTTGCCTGGTCACTAACCTAAACCAGCAGTGGTGATCTGCAACTTTGAGTAGGAAATTATCTATGCCATATACTCTGTTCAAGTGAATGTGTAGTTGTATTCTCTCCTAGCTACAGACCAGGATAGTTTGCTTGGGGAAGATGTTTATTTCGTGTTTGTCCATGCATTGTGTAAACAGAATCATTAAGTGAAGGGAATGACATAATGCAATATTCAAAAATTGACTGTGCTTTCCCTTTTATTTTTAAGATATTGTAGGTTGATGCTGGGGCCTTACTATTCAATATTATTAGTGTGAACACGGCAAAGTATTCTAATTAAGGGGTGTGACTATTTTTTCTGTATTTCTAATTGTAAGATTGTGTGTTGAGAACACTTAAGTGCGTCTTCCTTATTGAAACTTAAATGAGGAAAACTTGAGAATTCCCACTGAACTTGGTAGAAGTAGAATCAGGCATAATACAAACAACAAGCTTTAAGGTTTTGTGTGTTGGTAGCATACAGTTTTGGAAAATAGAAGTGGGGGGTGCTATAGTTCTGTCTTCTGTTAACTACTTCAGGCATTTAACTTACGTATTTTGAATTGGACTTTTGGAGACATCATTTACTCTTGCAGGGAGCTTGGGCTCTGTGGTTTGGTCTTCTGAATCAATTTCTTAAGTGTAGGTATTTCTTAAACATTTTTGAGCTTAAACTATTTGAAAACTATAATATCTTGCAGCTAGCCTTACTGACTTCTTAAAATACTTTTCTTCTAGGGAACACTTTTAATGTTATCCTCCCTTCCCTTCCCCCACAAAAAAAAAAGCAACCTAAAAAAAACCCAAACCCAATTGAAGCTTTGATCCACTTACAAGTACCACTAGTTCATCAGAGGGCTGGTCTCGAGAAATTTTAGAATCGAGTTGTCATGGTACTGCTTTTTCCTCCCTGTATTGCTTTATGGTTTAATAATGTTTTAAATGAGATTATGTATTTGTCAGGGCAAAATGGAGAATATATGTTTATGTAACCAAATTACAAAAAATTGAATAATGTTTTCTTTAAGAAAAAAGCATATTGGTTTTGAATGCTATGTTTTTCTGCATATAATCCAAAACAGTGGGGTTTGGGGGTGGTTATTTGTTTGTTTTTGTTTTGTTTAAGACCTACCAAAACATTAATCCCTACTTATTGGTGAGGGAAATCAGCTCTCCCTTATATTTTTATTTGTCTCAGTGTATACTGAGATGTTCTTTCAGTTATAAGTAATTAATAAAACAAGGCCCCAATCCTGCAAATTTTTATGCAGCACAGTATTTTATTTCTGAGTGTTCCAAAACTATAGACACAAAATTTGTGCAAAAATATATATTCGATTAAAATAAAGAAAAAAAATCCTGAAAATTAAATTAATGAAGATAGACTGTGAAGTATTGCTCTATTTATTATTGAAAATTGTTCTTAAAGCAATAAAAGCATGATTTTCAGAATGAGTGAGTTTGTTTTTTTAATTTCTTGGCTCCTAAACTTTTCCCAAATTTAGAATTATTCAGAATAGTGAAAATTCCTACTGGAAATTCTGGCTTTCTTTTTTAACAGTAATATTTTCCTGTTGTATTCTTTGAATAACTTTATTCTAAATGAATACAGCCTAACATGATTAGGCTTTTGGACATTAACACAGTGCTTAGCAAATTATTAAATTTCAAGCCCTGTACATAGTAGTTTGCATGCTGGATTATAAACTAGTCTGTAGTGTTGTCTGTTGCACCCTGCTCTGCTTCATAATTAGTTGCTTTGGGAGGGGGAAAAAAATGGACCACAAAAACCCCAAAGTATTCTCAACTGGTGGTGTCAATACTGCTTTGTGTAAACCTGTAACATGGTTGATCTGTGATAATGGCATTGCGTACTGGAAGAGAAGGTGAAACAGTAATTGATGCTTTCCATTTTAGTTGGAGGTTTGTGTTAAGCATGCTTCAGGAAAGCACAGCTAGAATTGTAGCTTTCTGCAGTTTTGAGCTGGCGAAGAGCATGCAACAGGGGATGCTGTTCACTATATTTTGTCAACTTTTCCCATTCTTGCATTTTCTTTTTAATTGACAAGAATATGTATTTTTTTTTCATGGCAAAAGACTACCATCGATGAAGGTAGAACAAGCATCTCCTTTCAGCATCTCTCTTTCCTTTTATTAATTTCATTTATTAATTAAAAAGGGGTTTTTAGGCTGCCTGGCTAGTAAGTCAAAGAACTCACCTAAGGCATCCCTAAAATGTTTTATGAGTATTTGGGCAATCTCTTTAAACTTTTTCATGTACAACTTTTGCCTCTAGAAGGGGATACTGCATTTTCATAATTAGTGTTCGAGCAGCTCAGTTCCTTTTCTTTTGTATCATTGAAGTAATAATGTTTTCTTTAAGGCTGCATTATGTTACAGGCATCAGGTGTTGCGGGGGGAGGAGAAAAAAGAAAAAAAAAGAAAAAAAAAGTGACCATTCCTGAATAGAGATTGTAATGAAACAAACAGAGGTTAGATTATTTCTGAAGTGCTAGCACTATCTGAAATAAGTTAAATTCCACACAGCTTTTTGTCTTTAGTAATAGGACTTTGTACGAATGTAACTGTGTGAAGGCAGGGTAATTAAAGGTTGTTGCACTAAAGAACTCGTGATATGTGATGTTATACTTGATGGTCTTAAAATGGAAATTTATAAGCTGAGTTCCAAACCACTGGTAGTCATTCTGCTTTACATATATCTGTACTAACTTATGTATCTTGATCACTATTAAAAGTCATGAGGGGAAGGTGTCTATTTTAAATGATGTTTGCATCACTCAGTGTGGAGATTGTGGCAGTCTAACATCTAAAGAGCTCATCACTGTGATATGTAATTTCTGTTTATAATATGTAGAACTTTTATCACATTAATTTTCAAGTCTTTTTGATCTTGTCTTGTACCAGGTGGTGCTGTGTCAGTAGGGCAGCACCTAAGTATAGGGGTGTTAACCAGATGTTAATTCTGCTGATAGCTGTAGGTTGTAGGTGAGCCCAAAATGAGAGTGAAAAAGAGAGCGGTCATTAAACACCTGTATAGTGTATTGAGATGTTTCCTCTGAGTTGGTGGTATAATTGATATATCTTTTCCTTTATGTTGATCCCTACTTTTGAAATGGACTTAAAGGAGAAAAGAGGAAAAAAAAAAACACCGACAAACCATCAAAAACCACCAAAACAAACAAAAGAACCCCCACCAGTGTGTTAAAAGAATGGACTTTTTCTGTGAATGCAAGATCACAGAAATAACATTCTGTGTGAATTTATTTAAAAAAAAAAAAAAACCAAACAAAAACCCCAGATGTTATTTGTGCATTGATGATCTATGTTTTGAATCTGAGTAGGGAATTATGTAACGTGATAAAATGAAAAATCATCATGACCTGTAACATAGTGCAGCTTTAATACACTGGCTTATCCTTAACTTGAGTTCAGACATTTCATGCTTCCCAGCCTTCTGTCAAACTGCTGTACTGTAACTGCAACTGTACAAGCTCTGAAGTTAATGGCAAGGCTTTTGGAATACTGTATCTGATCTCTGCCTTACAGCACAAGCAGCGCTGCCCTGTGCTGGAGGACCAGCTGGTGGATCTTGTGGTGTATGCCATGGAACGGTCTGAAACTGAAGAAAAGTTTGATGATGGTGGAACCAGTCAGCTTCTGTGGCAGCATCTCTCCAGCCAGCTCATTTTCTTTGTGCTATTTCAGTTTGCAAGTTTTCCTCATATGGTCCTGTCACTCCATCAAAAGGTAAATTGTTTGTATCACTCCCACATAGTAAGAGAGTTTTTAAAAACAAAACAAGTTTAAAAAAAAAAGGTCACTTACCCCTGCAAGAAGCACCTTATGTGTTTGATTGTTGTGCTCTGTAGAAGTAAGTGAAATTTCTCAAGTCATGTTACTGTGAGCTAGGTCTATTTCTAGTGTGTTCTGTTACAGAATGTTGCATTACGTTTGGATTCAGAGTGTGCTAGTAAGTAGAATAAGGAGATAAACTGGCATAATTCAGAAGATCCGAGTAATGTGCTGTTGCATTCAATTTGCAACCAAGCTTCACAGTGAACGCCCTGTTCAGTTTGTGAACTAAAGAAACATGCCATGTAAATGGATGCAAGAGCTTATAGTTTGTTTGTCTGATCAATCTAATCAAAGTAATTTAATCAAAGATCATTTGTCCAATTACAGTGATATTGGCAATCACAGTTCAAAGTTATTTTTACTTCTTAATAATAATTCTGTTAAAACTGATAGACTTTCTAGTATTTACACTTTTCCTGGTGCTCAGTGCCTTTCTGAATTCTAAGGAGGGTGGTGCCAGTCCTCCGTAAGAAAGGAGAGGAGGGGTTACAGTAAGTCAGCAACATCCTGAGATCTTTGCTGAGAGAAAGTATGGTGTCAATGGTAAGAAAGGGACGTGCTTTCTCCTCACTGTAGGAATACCTTGTGAGTTATTTAAATACAGTTTCTAACATGTGCTACACATTGCTCCATCTTCATTTGTCCACATCAAAATATACTATGTACGTCATGTTTTACTTGTGATGTATTCTAGTTCTCTGCCTTTTTTGGTATCTTTGAAATTAGTTTTGCCAAGATTGCATTCCTTTAATTACTGTTAATGAACCATTGAAACAATGGGCACCTTACGACACAATTGCACAAATCTAATTTGAAGCTAAAGCAAGCTAGATAAGAGTACAGGTTAAGAGCAGAATACTGGCTATTAGAGAATTGCCAGTACGGATAAAGAAGTTAAAAAACAGAAAAGTAAATCCAGACAGGTCCAGATGAAACAAGCCCAGGTTGTTCTGGTTCAGGGACTTTTTTTATAGATAGAGTTAATATAAAACCTGTAGCCTGATGCTAGCAGTGACAATACTGTCTTTGGCTACAGGGCTAAAAGGTGACAATTTAAGTCTAATATTGAAGAGTTGCTAATTTTTCAAAACAGTGATCCTCAAGAGCTAAATACATTTTGAATCTTACCATTGATTGTCATGGACCTCCTAGAGTCTGTTTCTGTGTTACAGCAAATGTACCTGTTTGCCGTCTTTCTGAAAACACAATGTACATTTCTAGCTAAGTGCTGCTATAAAATTCCCAGTAATCTCTGCTGGAACTGTTTTACTCTGCCCTTCTACTTTTATAGGAATTTTTGCAGTGATTTTTCTTCTGCATGCAGTATTTGTCTGTTACTGAGTGTTTTTGACAGTTGGCAGGCCGTGGTCTCATTAAAGGAAGAGACCATCTCATGTGGGTGCTACTCCAGTTCATCTCTGGCAGCATCCAGAAGAATGCCCTGGCTGACTTCCTCCCAGTTATGAAGCTTTTTGACCTACTGTATCCTGAGAAAGAAGTAAGTCCTCTCTCCCAAATTAAGAGTTTTATTTGTAATTCAACTTGAGACCTTCATGTGTCAATGTTACTATCATTCTTGAGTCGGTGTTACAGCAGCATGCTGCATAGTTGGAGAGAGGTGTTTCATATGAAAATTTTAGTTATTTCCTAACTATGTTTTTCCAGTAACCACTTCTGTGCAGTGTTTTTAGGGGCAAAAAAGACTTCCGTTAACTCATCTCTTCCTTGACTTTGTTTTGATTAAGGTTTTGAGGAATTAAAAGTTCTGAGGATACTATTAAGGAATAATGTGGAATTTTATTGTTACATCTGGGCTGTAACAGAATAATACACTGAGAGACACATTCAGGTGCAAAGAACTGAACAAGACACTTCAAATTTGTTTTGTATTAACGGTTTCTTAAAATGAATTCTGTGGTAGAAACCTAGTCTTGCTTTGTGTATTCCTCTAGAAGGAAGGTTCCTAAGGAAGGGGGAGTTAGGGGAAGTTCTTAAACTTACATCATGAGAGCGTTGTCAACATGGATTCCTGGTTGCTTGCTCTTATCGTAGTGCCTTCTATTTTGGGTCAGTAGATATGTTAACACAAATGTGTGGTGTACCAAACTGATACATGGCATTTTTTCCACCTCTTAAGGTAGATTGGACCCACAGAAATTCTTCAGTACAATTTGGTTCATGAGCTCACAATTGCTTTTGTCAGCACAAAATATGGAAAGACTGATATTTACTTTACCTGTAGTGATGGGCTCTGAGTTACACTTGTTTAAAGCGTTTGTGGGACTAGGACATTTCTGAGGATTCAATTTCACAAGCAGTTCAAATGTTATCTACAACTGTTGCTCTTAAGAGCATCTGTCTTACTCTCCCCTTGATTATGCATTGCTGCTGTCGCACCTGCGCTATCAGTGGTGCTAGTGAAGTAGTAACTCTACCAAAGGGAAGGAAATGTGGATATCGGCAAAAGGAGAGAGCCAGAGTGCCTTTTCCAATGTAAATAATATACCTGAGTCTGTAGCCAAACCTTTTGAATTTTGGGGTGTATCTGTTCCTTTTCATAGGAAGTGTATTAATCTTTAAGTATAATGGTGATGCTAGACAAGTTAGACTTTTTTTTCAGAAAATGTTGGTGAACCACTGAGTACCTACTATGGAAGCACAAAGAATAACTGATTTCTGAATAATGTATAAATGAAAGGCTGAAAGTAAAAGTACATGCTTTGTAACTATGTCTTGAATTTGTGTACACTAGCCATGAACTTCCATTTACTGAGGGCTTAAATTGTTTGTTTTGGGGTTTTTTTTAGAATAATTACTGAGGTCTAGGTCTCTTCCAGAGCTCTTGATTTAAAATTGCAGACACAGATGAGGGTAGAATCTCTTCTTTAAAAATGTTGCTTATGGTGTTGCAAGTCAGAAAAAGAAAAACTTGACCTTGTGACTGCTGGCTATCTGTACACTCATACATGCAACATGCCACTTTCTTGTATTCTTTCTTTAGTGTATTCCTGTACCTGATATTAACAAACCCCAGTCAACTCATGCTTTTGCAATGACCTGTATTTGGATTCATCTGAATCGGAAGGCCCATAGTGACAACTCCAAGTTACAGATTCCCATTCCTCATTCTCTTAAACTTCACCATGAGTGAGTTTTGGGGGTTTTGTTGTGTTTTGATTTGTCTCTTGATATAATGGAATAGGAAGCTCCAAGTCTGTATTCAGAATGTGTTGTGTGATGGGATGCTGTATAAGGGTTATCAAAGGAATGAAGCACGACTAAGAAAGCTCAAAGTCAAAATATGCTATTGTCATACAGCTAACGGAAATAATATATTACATCTAAGATTAAGAAATCTAATTTAGTGATGGAGAATCTGAAAGTAAATTGATTATTTCATTTTATTATACTGTGGTTTGGAAAGTCTGGATAAGCAGTACATTGGGTTAAGTTTTGTTTGGAAAGTTGATTTTTAAAGTGTATTTTTGTCCTGAGGTGTTTCTCTGATGCAGGTAAATTGTAACACAGTGAAACTGTCTCATAAGATGTAGTTGTTTTGATGTGATGCAATTAATAAATATTTTGGTTTTTTCTACTATTTTTTCAATGGATTTTTGACTGGGGTTATTGTGGCTGTAATCCTGGAATGCATATGTATTCTTCTGCTTGTTTTTTTCTACTTAATGTTTAATCTCTTTGGCACACAGGTTTTTGCAACAGAGTTTAAGAAATAAAAGCTTACAGATGAATGACTACAAGATTGCATTGTTGTGCAATGCTTATTCAACCAATTCAGAGTGTTTCACTTTGCCAATGGGTGTACTAGTAGAGACTATTTATGGAAATGGCAACATGAGGATACCTCTTCCAGGGACTAACTGCATGGCATCAGTGTCTATTACTCCATTGCCGATGAACCTCTTGGACTCACTCACAGTTCATGCCAAAATGAGGTACAGTATTCAGCTAGCTTTTTTTTTAACACATGTAGATCTGTGAGTAACTACATCTGGAAAGCTTTCCTGTGTCTGGACACATCATTTATAGATCTGTTTATTTACTTAATACATTTCTTAACTTTCAAGACCTTGTTTTTGATTGAAAATACTTTCTCTCTTTCCTCAGTCTTATTCATAGCATAGCTACCAGGGTCATTAAGTTGGCTCATGCAAAATCTAGTGTGGCCTTGGCTCCTGCTCTTGTGGAAACTTATAGTCGCCTGTTGGTTTATATGGAAATAGAGTCCTTGGGCATCAAAGGCTTTATCAGTAAGAAAGAAAACTTCTTCTTTCCCCCTTCCTTTTGTTCGGTAGCATTTTCTTTTATTGGCAACTAGAAACCATAGTAAAAATGAAAATGTAATAATGCATCATGTTGAATGCATGTCTAAATTATTTTAATATAAAAGAAATTGTAATAGTTATCCTAGTGCTGCAGTAAATTTCAGGTGAATGTGCTGCTGTCCCTTTACGCCATCACTTGTATGGTCAGTACATTCCTAGTTATCCTGCATTGTGCAAAAATATGCCTAATGGGAAAACATAAGCAGTTATTTAATTAGATGCAAACTTACTTAATTGCACTCGTAAAATAATGTGCATATCTGCTGTACACGTTAATTCAAAAGATTATTGAACTCTACCCATTTACAGCATCTTCAAACAGTTCTTGCACATGCACTCTTTGGAGATAATACCATTTTCAAATAAAATGTCTGACTTGCAGCCTAATGTAACAGTCTATCCACAGTGTACTCTGTAGTTGTATTTTAAAGTGTAACCACTTGGAAAACTTACTTTATGAACTCTTTTTCATAAGGTCAGCTCCTGCCAACAGTGTTCAAATCTCATGCGTGGGGAATTTTGCACACTCTGCTAGAAATGTTTAGCTATCGGATGCACCACATCCAGCCTCATTACAGAGTCCAGCTGCTCAGCCATCTTCATTCCTTGGCTGCTGTGCCACAGACTAATCAGAACCAGCTTCATCTGTGGTGAGTGGTGGTTACCATATTTACCCATAATCTCAGATTCCTCCCTCATATGTCGAAAGCTGTGTAGGAACTGCGTTTAAATGGGACATAAGTACTTCCCAGTCTTGGTTGTGTGGCTAAACTGTTTTGTGGTATTTCAGCAGGTCATGTTTCAGAAATACAGTTAGATGTTAGTAGTAGTACTCTGCAGAGTTGCATGAGGCAGCCACTTGTCAAAACAGGCATGAAAAAGGCAGTTGCATGAGACAGTAATGGGTCAAAACACAGGAGTGCACACCATAACCGTCTTGTCAGGAAGTGTTGGAAAACTGTTGAGTTTTTTGCGCTGGAGATAAAGGGCAATGCCTGCTACTTGTAGTCACAGTGATTGACTTGTCTGCTAGTGAAACTGCACTTGCTTACTCCTGTAGAGGATGTTTAATTCCATTGCAAGAGTTAAGTTGGTTCCATGTAATTCTTTAGTGAAGTTAATTTTCAGTAAGATCAGAGAAATGGTCTGATTCATTCTGCAGCTGTAAAGGAGTTGGCACAAAGCTATGGTGGCTATACGTGAACCCAAGTGAAGAAAAAAATGTCACTTCTATTGTATGGCGTGTGTCTTATGTCAGCATAAGCCACACGTAAAACAATGGCTATTTTGAATACAAGAAAGATGGAAGAGCTGGTTAAGGAAGCTCTAGAGTTGATATGCAGATAATTCTAGGGAAAAGCTTTGAGTTTAACTTACTGTTAACAAAGTTGAAGGGTATGAAATTCAGTTTGTATGTAGAATCTGGGATTTGCTGTAGAAAAGTTGAGGAAGTGTCCATTCAGTCTTTGAGTAGAACACATCTTGTTGGGGGTATGTGAGGGAGACAGAGCAACCTCATTATTGTTACCTGTTCATATAATGGAAGTCTAATTACACAGTGATTTTTTAGTCCAAATTGAAATTGCTTACTTATCCTTTATCAAGAATAAAGAGAACAAGTGAAGACAAGTTTCTCCATAAATTCAAGATGTCGCTCTTTTTATTCACCTAAATCTTGTTTTGTCATCTCAGTCTGTGAAATATGGATGATAATCAGTTGCTTTTGATAAGCAGTGCCTGCAACTGGATTGGAGTAAACTAAACTATGCCTTTGACATTTCAAAGACACAATGCTATAAAAGTCTTGTGAATTAATTCAAACTACCTGGCGTGAAAAGCGCTTCCAACTAGAGCACTGGAAAATAAAGCAATTCTGCTTCATTTCTTTAATAAGGACAATTTAATGCTGTCTGCTTCAAGGTGATAGTGAGCTTTGAAACTTTGCATGCATTATTCATGCCTTTTTATTCTGGGTTTGCATATATTTATTTATATATGTATCCGTGTTTAGATGAAGATGTTTAAAAGATAACAAAAGGGGGTGGCTCTAAATTGGAGAGACCTGAGGCTCTTTTTTCAGGGGCTTGGCACCTGTAATTTTCACAAAATAAACTTTTCAGAGCTTTATTTGAAAATAAAGTATTTAAATAGTTGATAACAGACTTATTAAACAGTGGAAAAAGCAGACTTTTCCAAAAGGTTAAGAACATCACTTTCAGAACAAATTTTTTAGTGTTATTTGAAGCAGAAAATGGAGGAAAATTAGGTATTTTTGGAATCTTAGAAGCAGCAGTATAAGCATTATTTGCTAACTGTATTGTTTCCTTCTTTCAGTGTTGAGAGTACTGCTCTAAGGCTAATCACAGCTTTGGGCAGCTCGGAAGTCCAACCACAGTTTACACGATTCCTCAGTGATCCCAAAACAGTTCTTTCAGCAGAATCAGAAGAACTCAACAGGGCTTTGATCTTAACTCTAGCAAGGGCAACTCATGTGACAGGTAGTAGCACTACTGTGAGATGACATTTATATGAAAGCTGTAGTCAAGCCACTTCTCTAAAATACTGTTGGAAATGACCCAGTCATAAAACATATACCATACATTTTTGGTTTTGAAAAAGGTATAATTTTATTTTCCAACTACTTGTTTTTAGGAAAAAAGCTGTTGTTAAAACAGTAGTGAAATAAGACATTGTTCAAAACTTTATTTTTTTACAGAGATACAGTGGTTTTTTTCCTGTTTTATTTTCAGTTTCATTATTTTAAATTTAAATGTTTGGATTGATTACTGGTACATGCCATTTAAAAAAAAACAAAACCTGGAATGTTCACAGCAAGTATGTTGCTCATGGTGAAGCCACCCCCTCTACAGGTTACCTGTAAGAAAAAGTACTGTGTGTTTTGGGTTTGCTTTCCTGCAGAAGGGAGAGTGGGAAGCTTTTATTTTGTGTTTTAATGTTTTAACAATGTGCAATGACATTGCAGGGTCAGGTTTTTATTAGCTTTGTGGAGGATGTTTTCTCTATCTACTTTTTAGTGGTTCTAGTCTGGAGACTCACTGGAGAGTTAAAACAACTGATTTCAGGAAAAACTGGTGGAGGTGATTTGAAAGGGAAAGGGTTTATTTGTGTTAGGTGTTGGGGTTTTTTGTTTGTTTGGTTGGTTTGGGTTTTTTTTAGGATGGTTTGGGTTGGAAGGGACCTTAGAGATGATCTAGTTCCAACCCCCCTGCTATGGGCAGGGACACCCTCCACTAGGCCAGGTTGCTCAAAGCCTCATCCAGCCTGGCCTTGAACACCTCCAGGGATGGGGCATCCACAACTTCCCTGGGCAACCTGTTCCAGTGCTTCACCACCCTCACAGTAAAGAATTTCTTCCTAATATCTAATCTAAATCTGCCCTCTTCCAGTTTAAATGTCCCTGGCTAGAATTAATTCTGTCTGGGTTTTAGCTTTCCTAACCTGATCCCTAGCTGCTTGAACAGCCTCTTTGTATACCTCCCAGCCAACCTGTTCTCGCTTCCACTCCCTGAATATTTTCTTTTTGTGCCGGAGTGAATCCAGGAGCTCCTTGTTCATCCATGGAGGCCTCCTGGCATTCTTGCCTGACTTCCCCTTTCTTGGGATGCACTTCTCCTGTGCTTGGAAGAGATGGCCCTTGAATACTGACCAGTATTTTTTAACCTTTGCTCAGCCTTTAATGTTAAATCAACACTGGAGTTGGAGCGATGAGGCTTGTATTTTATTTCTGCAGCTTAATTGGGAAGGGTACTGCTGAGCAGCCTTTTTAAAGCAATGTAAGATGGTAATTTCATCATCATTATCTTCCTCAGGATTTTTTTAAAGTCTAATCAGTTGATCAGCAAAAGCTTGTCTTACTGTTGTTACAGGAAATTAAATATAAAATCTTAAAAATCAAGATTGCTTTATTTTTAGCTCAAAATCTAAAAATAATTTGTTATTGTTAATAGCATAAAAAAAGATAATATCCAGCTTGTTCTGTGGAGTAAAAAAGATTCAAAGAAAGGAGATGGGAAAAGTTGATCAAAAAGGAAACTGTGTTGAACTAGCAAAGCCTTGATGCATGTGACTACAAAAGGGATACCAATAAGACATGTTTTTTCTCTGAAAATCTAATATCATCAATACGTTTTCTAGACTTTTTCACAGGCTCTGATTCAATTCAGGGAACTTGGTGCAAGGATATATTGCAGACTATCATGAGTTTTACTCCACATAACTGGGCATCGCATACACTAAGCTGTTTTCCAGCTCCTCTGCAGGTAATAGTTTCAAACTGATTGTTTTATAGTTGGAAATACAGCTAATTTACTCTCTTGACAAGATCCTTTGCCTTTTGCTAGTTGGTGAGATTCTTCCCCTGTCCAGACTACATTAATCTCAAGTCCCTGAACAATCCAGCATGAGTGTAACATTCTTATTTCTTCAGAAATGTATTAGCTTCTCCTAGTGTATTCGTAGAGTCATAGAATGTTTTGGGTTGGAAGGGACCTTAAAGGTTATTGAGTTCCAACTCCCCTGCTATGGGCAGGGACACCTCCCACTAGACCAGATTGCTCAAAGCCTCATCCAACCTGGCCTTGAACACCTCCAGGAATGGGGCATCCACAATTTCTCTGGGCAACCTCACCACCCTCACAGTAAAGAATTTCTTCCTAATATCTAGTCTAAATCTTCCCTCTTCCAGTTTAAGTCCGTTAGCCCTCATCCTGTTGCTAGATGTCCTTGTAAAAAGTTCCTCCCCATCTCTCCTGTAGCCCCTTTTAGTTACTCGAAGGCTGCTCTAAGGTCTTCCTGGAGCCTTCTCTTCTCCAGGCTGAACAACCCGAACTCTCTCAGCCTGTCCTCATATGCGAGGTGTTCCAGCCCTCTGACCATCTTAGTGGCCCCCCTCTGAACTTGCTACAACAGGTCCAGGTCTTTTTTTATGTTGGGGGCCCCAGAGCTGGACACAGTACTCTAGGTGGGGTCACACGAGAGCAGAGTAGAGGGGGAGAATCACCTCCCTCCACCTGCTGGTCACGCTTTTTTTGATGCAGGTTACTGTTCGCTTTCTGGGCTGCAAGCGTGCATTGCTGGGTCATGTTGAGCTTCTCATCTACCAATACCCCCAAGTCCTTCTCCTCAGGGCTGTTCTCAGTCCACTCCCCTCCCACTCTGTATTTGTGCTTGGGGTTGCCCTGACCCATGTGTAGGACCTTGCATTTGGCCTTGTTGAACTTCATGAGGTTTGTACACGTCCACCTCTCAAGCCTGTCCAGGTCCCTCTGGATGGCATCCCTTCTCTCCAGCATGTCAGCTGCACCACACGTGGTACCATTGGCAAACTTGCTGAGGTTGCACTCAATCCCACTGTCTGTGTCTCTGACAAAGATGTTAAACAACACTGGTCCCAGATTCTAAGGCCAAGTTTGTCCAACTGGTACTTCCAGTGGAAGGTAAATTAGATCCTTTAAAAATAACAAAGTAAAATGAAAAAAAAAAAAAAAAGTTGGAGAAGCCTTTTTTCTTGTGGTAGTTTGTCACATAGCTTTGTTAGTGACAAACCCTTACTGTGGTGTCACGGTGAAACAACAGCCCTACCTAGTAGGTTTGTATTGTGCAAGGAAGTAGGAACTCATAAGGTGCTAAGTCAGGCAGAAGTTTGCCTGTTCAGATGTTTTACTCTAGGCTCTCAGTCACAGCAAAGCCTACTGTATTCCAGGTATTCTTCAAGCAGAATAACGTACCCCAGGAAAGCCGTTTTAACTTGAAAAAGAATGTGGAAGAAGAATATCGAAAGTGGAAGTCTATGACCAATGAGAATGATATAATCACACACTTTTCTATGCAAGGTTCACCCCCACTTTTCCTTTGTCTCCTATGGAAGATGTTGTTGGACACTGATCACATTAATCAAATCGGCTACAGGTGAGCTTAAAAGATGTGTTATTTCAAAGTTATTGCAGCAGCATTCTCAGTTCTGAGGACATAGGCCTTGTGCATTAACAGCTTCATTTGTACTTTTTTGTTAATTCAGAGCATGCAAAGCATGGAAAAAAGGAGTGGAGTTAGGTATTAGCACGGATATAACCATGATTGTGCAGTGTTTAAGATTGGTGGCACTACACAGTGGTCATACAATGCATATTCTTCCTGGTAAGGATGTGAGGTGTTTGAATTAAGCAGTTTGCTTGTAGTGGCAGTGTTTCAAGCAATCTGAAATAGTAAACAGAAAATTTGTTTTTCAAAATATTGCATTAAGTTGAAAATTTATTATAGCAGTGGTGGTCCTACATTTTTTTTTTACTTTTCTCAGTAGTAACAGCATCAGCTACAGCTGTGAAAAATAGATTATTTATTTTCAGTCCTTGTTAGGTCTGTTGAAACAATATGATAGTATGTGTTACTCTTCTGTGCAATGAGGAAATACTGGTATTTTAATGCTGTGGTTGTATTAAAACACATACTACAGGAAAATAAAGTTGAGTTGCAGAAGATTGTCCTAAGGGGTGTGTAACTGAAAATGCATAACTAAAGCGTGGGTTCTAGGCAGAATACTATACATAGGACTTGGTGAACTTGAAGCATTTCCTTGCTCTGGGGTTTTCTTAAGTTCATTTAATAAAGGGAGGGATTTTGTCTTTTTTTTTAAAGACAATTGTATTAAAACCCACTAACTCTTATAAAATAGACCAGTTAAAATAGCATTAAGAACAGTAACAATTGCTTGTTGCCTTTTCTTTTCTTCTCTTCTTCCCTGCTAGAGTGTTAGAAAGAATTGGGGCCAGAGCTCTGGTGGCACATGTCAGGACATTTGCAGATTTCTTGGTGTATGAATTCTCTACCTCTGCAGGAGGCCAGCAGCTCAATAAATGTATTGAGATTCTCAATGACATGGTGTGGAAATACAACATTGTAACACTGGATAGGTTGATACTGTGTTTGGTAAGTATTACCTTAGAAGATAAGATGCCTGTTCTTCATGCAGAGTCTGGTTTCTGACTCACTTTTGCAGGAGCAATCTTTAAAAAAATGCGTTGGTTTTAAGTAGTGACTATTTGCTAACCCAGTAATCAAGTAAAATAATAGATTGCTTCTGTAACCAACATAAAACTTGAAGTCTTACAGTTCTCTGAATCTTCAGAGGAAGCTTTTCTTGGTTGTTTAGTGGCAACCATTGAATTGGTATTATTAAATGTTGTTATTAGTCCTTTAGGTCTCTGACCTCAGAGCTATGCAATTATTTCTGCAGCCTGAAAAGAGAGAAGGCATACGGCATGCCGTGATTCGGAGGCAAATGGAAAATCCTGTACCCATTAGAGTATGCTTGCTTTGTTTAGAATTCAGCCTGTTTCATCAGAAAAGTAAGACAAATGGCATAAATGTCTTTCCAGGCTATGCTACAAAAAAATAAAGCAGAACTCACCTAGAGAAAATTATATTTTTCTTCAGTAATTATCCTTTACTTTATATTTTGAAATCTCATCTTAGTGTAAAGCTGGATGTTTTAACTTTAGTTTGGTTTTCAAACTGAAGTCCAAACCTGTCAGAGTGGCCGGAAATTCAAAGCAATGTCATTAATAGGTTATTTTCAATAAGAGACCTAACAGCTAAAAGACGGCTAGAATTTTTGGTGAACGTGCTGTCACTGGGGAGTTTGTAAGACTTTCTGCTGATGGAATTAAAAAATGTGTTGGCTACTTTTCACAGGAGGTGATTGAACCTGCCTCCATTCTTTATCTTCACTTTAAAAACAGAGTTGAAAGACCGTATGTTCAGTGTGAATTTGTGTGCAGATGTACCATGTGCAGCCAAATTTGCTAGCCAATGTTTAGGGGTTATAGAGCAGACAACAGTGTCAACTGTAATTTCATGTTTTCTGATCCATTTTGTTTAAGGCTATGCGTAGTCATGAAGGAAATGAAGCTCAAGTCTGTTACTTCATAATTCAGTTACTCTTACTGAAGCCTAATGATTTCAGAAACAGAGTGAGTGATTTTGTGAAGGAGAATTCTCCGGAGCACTGGCTGCAGAATGACTGGCATACTAAGCATATGAGTTATCACAAGGTATCAAAACTAATAACATTATTTTGTTGTAGTACTTTCTGTGGAGTTGAGATCAGCCAGAGAGTCTTTTGTCCTGTAAATGACAGGAGAGCTTTGTCAGTTTTTTGAGTTACTTTGTAAGTCGTAATTTATTTGGGCTAGTATAAAAAAAAATAAATTACTTTTTCTGTAATAACTTTAAGATTATAATACAGTGATATTGAAAGGTAGAAGCAGCTGAAGAGTTGGTTGGAGATTCATTCTTGCTCATCAAAATCCAATTATTTTAAAATAGTGGTTTTACTGAAATTCGTTTAGAACACAATTATTGTGCGTCGGGGAGAAGGTATTTCCTTCTGGTGTTTTATGACTGTAACAATAGTTAAACCTAAGTATTTTCCTAGTTATTAAAGCTTCTTTCATCTCCTGTGTGGCAAGAACATGGTATCCTGATATGTTAGGGAAGAGAATTGCTGAGATTTTAATGCTGCTGTAAACATAGTAGCTTCTGCTGACTATAAAGGGTGTATCAATGAAGTGTTCTGTGAAAAGATAAATCAACACTGAGGTGAAATAGATACAAACAAACTCTTGTGTAGCTAAACACGTACAATCTAGTTCTGATCTGGAAGCTATTTGGTCTGTATTAGCCATCTGCTTTAGCCATACAGTGTCTTAACAGTGCCTAAAAGTGTAAGGGTAGCAGGGAAGCAAATTGTATTGGCCTGGGAAGTGCTCTGGCATGGCTGCACAGTTACTAGACCCAGTCTGGCGTATAAAAATTTCAGTCACAGCATTCAGCTGTACTCATCTGGTATTTGAGTACACTCCAGTTCTTTCCCAGGGAGTTATTACATACATGTTATTTCTAGTGTTCTGATTCAGTATATAATGCAGGAACTTTCCATAGTGCTGATTTCCCCAGGCTTTCTCTTGAATTACTTGACAAGGGACACAGAAGCAGTGACTGCTTTCAGCTTTGCCTTGGGATGCTTTGTGTTCTCTAATGCCCACTTTGAGTGCTGGTGAGACTTTGTTTTGTTTAGTTTTTTTCTGAAAACATTATCTACTGGTCTGATAGCTAAACCATTTCGCTCCGAGTTGAATTTTCTTCAGTAAGCTTTACAGTGAAATCGTATCACTGCATTCATATGTGATAATGAGGGTTACGAAGTGTCTTTTAAAGCAATGTGGATGCTGAATGCTTAATGCACTGCTTTCAAGGAAAGAGCTTTTGATTTTGTTGTATTTCTTTCCCTCCAGAAATATCCTGAAAAGCTGTATTTTGAAGGCTTGGCAGAGCAAGTCAATCCCCCAGTTCAGATCCAGCCCCAGTACCTACCAATTTATTTTGGAAATGTATGCCTGCGCTTTCTGCCAGTGTTTGATATTGTAATCCATAGATTTCTGGAATTGCTTCCAGTGTCCAAATCACTAGAAACTTTACTGGATCATCTGGGAGGTTTATACAAATTCCATGGTAAGTTATCTGTGAATACCAACTTTTATTCATGTTGAGATCATTCTGTTCTCCTTCATCTCCTCCCTTCATAATTTTCATCTGCTAGTAGGTCAGTGTTTTAATCCTTTCCTATTCTGTAAGCCCTGTGTACATTTCCACAGGGAAGTACAATCCCTGTTTAGTGAATTTCAGCCTACTATCAGTGAACTTGCTTTATTCAGGTAGCTCTTGCTAATTCATGCTTCCATCGCACCTTTCTGTTTCATTCCCTTCTAGTAGTAAGTACTTGGACCTGTGTCCTAACAAACTTTCTGTTACCAAGACTGAAACAGCTAAAAAGCAGTTCCTGTCTCTATCCTTGCTTAAGATTCAAATTACTTAACCTGTTTTTTTTTAACACTTTTATAACTGCACTTTTATAGTAAGATTTCATATAGATGTCACTGCTGTGTTGTGCCCAAACAATTTACAATATTCTTTCTTTACTGTGGCTTCATACCTGGATTCTTTCTATTTAATACTTTTTATATGAAGGAATGATTTAGAGGGTTTACTTACAAATATATTAGTATTATCATTAAATATGAACTGTTAGTAATACTGACTTTCTTTGTTTGACTTACACCCTTCTGGACTCAGATTAAAGTGTATGTACAAGACAAAGGAATCAGTGTTGCAGAGTATAGTGAAATAACGTGAATCAATTCCATGTGCACCGTTTATAAATACATACAACTTAGTCTTGTAGAGCTCTTGATCTTCATTTTATATTTGCCACCATAAACAGAATCCCGATGCGAGACGTTACTTCTGTTTTTTTTGTTTTCCTTTTCTTGGCAGACCGTCCAGTGACTTACCTGTACAACACTCTTCACTATTACGAGAGGCATCTCAGAGAGCGCACAAACCTCAAAAGAAAACTTGTTCATGCCATAATTGGCTCTCTCAAAGATAATCGCCCACTAGGCTGGTGTCTAAGTGATACTTATCTCAAATGTGCTATGAATGCCCAAGACAATCCATGGATTCCTGATGACACTTACTATTGCAAGCTCATTAGAAGACTAGTAGACAATATCCTTCTTACAGTTCGAATTAAGTAGGCTGTGTCAATGTCTTATAGCTTAATTTCATCAAAATATAAATTTCTGTCTATTCAGATATGAGTTAAAGCTTGGAGGCTTTGTTTAGCTGTATATATCAGTCTGAACTCGTATTAGATTACTTCCTTGTACTTTTTTTTTGTTATTCTATGCGGGGACTGTGCTGCCCTAGCGAAAACATCTTGAAACATATGGTGAAAACAAAATTGAGTACAGCTGGATAAATATTTGACTATTTAAATACAAATACTGATGTTTATGCATTCGGAATTAAATTCTAATTGCCACATAAAATCAGCTTGATACAAAGCATATAGAAAATGAGGATAGTTTTTTCTAATGCCATCGTCAATATTACTAAGAATAAAATATTGTTAGCAGTGCCACATTTAAGATGGTATATAACAAGCTGTGCCTAGTTGAAGATCAGTATATGTGCTGTTAGCAACTGCTGAGAATCTGGTTTTTAGGAGGGAAAAACTGGAAGTTACATTTTAAACACAAACCTACATCTTCTTAATTGCTGCCTTTTATTAGTTTTTACAGTTATGACTACACTTGATTTAAATTGCTGTGGAAATAGCTGGTGAACCCATGCAGCTGTGTTCTAAAGAATAGCGCTAGTAACGTCTCCTTGGATGTTGTCTTCTTTCTGGGTCAGATTCGTGGGAGTTGACCAGTTTTCTGGATGTTATGTGACTACCTTCACTCCTTTTCCCAAACTTGCCTTTCTTTTATGTGTGACTTGAAAGTTTAGTAGGTCTCTCTAAAGAGAGCTAAAATTATATAAAACCCTGCTTTTGGGCAAATGTTAACAGTATGTTTGGAGATCTTTTCTATGTGTAGCTCAAATGAGTTAGTCTTGGTTGTGAAAGTGGAATATTTTCAGAGACTAATCAAGTGCTTGTTTTCCATAAACTGTCACCCTAGAAGTCTGCTAGAAGATCTTATACTGAAGCAAATTAATGGTTTCAGATTATGCAGAGTAGAAAATTCTTGTTATTTTCATTTTGTTGTCTTGGAAGCAGATGGTGAATAAGATGGTTGGTGTTGCTTTGTCCCACCTCTTAATCAGAGAAATTTATCCTCTGCCTGGGCTTGTGTGTGTAGTGTATTTGTAGCTATGCATTCATGTAGTCCTTCAGTGACTGCATATCATTTCCTTACATTCATGATTTTGTCCCTGTCTTATTTTTATGAAATGTGATTGTTTTATATGTTCTCATAACTTGCCTTATAATTCAATTCAACTTAGTATGTGTGGTGTATATGTATTTTTTAAGCAGTATGCTGCTTACGCTAGCCTGTGTTGGGGTAGCTTTTTTTTCCTTAATCGTTGTCACCTATGGCAGGCAAATCACCTGGTCCATTTCCAAATTGTGACTGGAGATTCAATGAGTTCCCTAACCCAGCTGCCCATGCTCTCCATGTTACCTGTGTCGAGCTCATGGCTCTGGCTGTTCCAGGGAAGGATGTGGGCAATGCACTACTGAATGTTGTGCTGAAGAGGTATGTTGGCTCTTTGAAAATGTTTTTCACAATATATAATACATAATTAGAGATTGGTAAGGTAGTTTATGATACTAATTTTCTTAGGTTTTTATAAATTTTTATTTAAGTATAAATACTGTAGGTTTTATATATAAAGTATTTTTAGAAGACAAGGCTATAGGGATCAAGCAGAAAAATAATGTGTTGGATATCTGCGCTGCAGTGGATTGTGTGTGCTTCAGGAACAGTTGATTCAGCACGGTCCCCTTAAGAGAGAGAGAGAAGGCCTCACACAGGCTAAGAACTTATTCAGTGGGTTCAATGGCAGAGAGGCTGGAAAAAGTCTGTTATTCTTTCAGCTGTGCTAGGAGGAGGACATTTCATCAGTTAATGTCACAGGATCTTTGAATGCAAGGGAAGTGGCAGGAAGCATTGTCAGGACTCTGAATCCTCCTGGTGCTCATGTAAAATCAGAGGTGCTTTGAAACTAAGTGGTGTGCCAAGGCTATCCTTTTGTCATGATGCATTGAGTTTGACCCATAGCTCTGTTTCTTGCTCAGCCACTGTGAAAAGAACTGAAGTGAAAGAAAGGACCTAGTATTCTTGCAGTGATTCAGATGCCATCTTTGAGCAATGATGAACTTGAATTATTTTACTTCAGCCTCATTCAGCTTTGTAATGTATTATTGTTAGCTCTATTTGGGGCACATGGAGGGAAGGAGTCAATAAACAGACAAGCAACCTTTAAGCACTGAAACCTATTTAGCAGGAAGAACAGTGTGATAACAGCCTTTGAAGATAACATGCTCTTAATCCAAAATCATGCCTGAACAAAGTTTTGCAGGCAACGTGACAATGGCATTTATACCATCTCTAATCTGTCTTAAACACCTGTATGTGTTTTTATAGTTCTTTCAACTTGAGAAATACTCTTTGCATAAGTACACCTTGTCTTTAAGTGCACCAGAAGCACAAATTGCAGTTGTGAATTTCAGAGCTTTAGTTTTCTTCTTCTCTGTCTCTAGTCAGCCCCTGGTGCCAAGAGAGAATATCACAGCCTGGATGAACGCTATTGGACTAATTATCACAGCCTTACCAGTGAGTGAATATGTTGTATTTTAAAATTAAAAATTTATTCTTCCACATAAGGTTTTTCATCTTTCTAGAGTATGTTGTGAAAACTTACAGCAAACATCTGTAGATTCCTCAGAGAGAGCTATTCGGAAGGCTGCTAGCATGTTTGAGAAACATCTACTCCTCTAGCATGGAAAAATTAACCAGGCTTTCTGTTTTTCTATTATGTTTTGAGGCTAGGATGAAAAGAAGTAAAGCACTCCTATTTAAAAACATAGTTAAATGCCATGTGTGTAGTATTGAGAACTGGAGCTATTAAATAAGATCTGTAAGGGTTCTGGTGCAAAGCTAATTTTCTGTTAGTGCTTATATTTGCACATCCTGTATCTCTTAAACCGTGTAAATGAGATGTGCCTAAGACTGCAAAAGTGAATGTGTGCAGTATTAGAGGTTGTGTATCAGTAGAAACTTTTATCATCTGAAGATAATGACTCTTGGTACCTGACCAGAACTGTCTGAATAATTTTGATCTTGCTTACCTGTTGCTTGTATGTGCAAAAGTTATCCTCTCCTTGTGACTTCTCTTCTCCAACAAAATTGTTTCTCTTCTTGGAAGAAAGCCAACAGGGATTTAATCCTTATTATTTTTGTAATGCTTCTTACTGTTCTTCCTGGTCCGTCTCCTTACATCTTCATCTCTATTCTTTTACTTTTGTACCTTTTATTGTTTCCTGTTTCCATCTTGGATTTTTGGTCTGTTTGTGCCTGCACTCAGAAAACTCAGAAAATTCTGTTTCCTTCCATTAAGGCTTTATGCCTCTGCTCTGTTTCTTTTGGAGACCTTTATATGAGCTAACTAAATAATTGCATTAATGAAATATGTCTTGATAATACCACACCCTTGAGTGTGCCACACCCACTAACATGTATGCTTTCTGTTTTGAGCTTCTTAATTTTCATGTTTGTCAGACAGGGTTATAAACTACCATGTAGCTGAAAACATTTTAGAAATGCAATAATACTAGAAAGAGTTGAGGAAGCATTGTCTTAGATGGTGTTCATTTCAGAAACAATTCCAACTTTTTGTTTTTTTCAGGAGCCATACTGGATTGTTCTTCATGATCGCATTGTGAGTGTTATCAACAGTCCCAGCTTGACATCAGAGACAGAATGGGTTGGTTACCCATTCCAGCTGTTTGACTTCACAGCATGTCACCAGTCTTACTCTGAGATGAGTTGTAGCTACACTTTGGCTTTGGCACATGCTGTCTGGCATCATTCTAGCATTGGACAGCTTTCTCTCATTCCTAAGTAGGTGTAATGATGTTTGATGATTTGTCTTTTAAATTCCATGCATATTGTAGATAACAAAGCTGTACTTGTAGCACTTACACCAGCGAATATGTACAGGGGAGCTCCAAAACTCACCAGTTAGATCACAAGTTTTATTCTAGCTGCCTCTTCCGCCGACATAATTATTATCTGTAAGCTTTGGGGCTTTCATCCTAGAGTGTGACTGCCTTTAATGAGGCTTTTTTATCTTGGTTAGCTTTTATGCCTTTATTGATTTCAATTTTTCTTAAACCATTGACTGTAGCATATTCCTAAAGCATCAACTGTAATCAGTAAATGTATCCTTAATTCTAGCAAGTACCCTCTACTGCAAGTTGAGATGCTTTGCTGACTGAAGGATGTGGTCGTGGTCCATTTAATCATTAAAGGAAGGAAGAATACCACTTCATTAAAAAGTTGATTAGACTTTCCACTGTGCCATGTTAATGAGAACACTAACAGACTTCACTTGCTAAGTCTTACAATTTTGAAAAAAATTAAGTTGGTATGATGTATTCCTCTTAATTCATCCTGAACCTTGATTTAAAGCTACTGTTAAAATGTCAGAGAACAGCTTTTTGACTGGGTGTCATTCTGCTAAGTTTAGAATTCATAGAATCATAGAATCATAGAATCATAGAATGGCCTGGGTTGAAAAGGACCATAGTGATCATCTAGTTTCAACCCCCCCCGCCATATGCAGGGCCGCCAGTCACTAAACCAGGCTGCTCAGAGCCACATCCAGCCTGGCCTTGAATGCCTCCAGGGATGAGGCATCCACGACCTCCCTGGGCAACCTGTTCCAGTGTGCCACCACCCTTTGGGTGAAAAGCTTTCTCCTAATCTCTAACCTAAACCTCCCCTGTCTTAGTTTAAAACCATTCCCCCTTGTCCTATCACTATCCTTGTTGCCTGTTCTAGTCCATTGACAATACCTGGAAGTGTTCTCTAGAGCTTCACTGAAAAAAACTATATTTGAAATAACTAATATTTGCAGAGCTACACAGTATTTTCTGAAATGAAGTCCCAAATCTGTGAGAGAGGATGTGATGTTGTAGCTAGATTTTGGGGTAGGGGAAAGAAGGAAAAAGCATAAATTCCAGTTGAAGTAGTAAGAATCTTAAAATATTACAGGTTCCTCACAGAAGTGTTGATACCCATAGTGAAAACAGAGTTCCAGTTACTCTATGTTTACCACCTTGTTGGTCCTTTTCTACAACGGTTCCAGCAGGAGAGGACACGATGCATGATAGAGGTAAACTTGGTCTGCTTTATACAGTGTATATTATTTTAGCTTTGCAATTATACTACAAAGCAGAATCTGATAGAGATCTTTTATAAACATTCAGAATTAAATTCTATACAAATTAAACAGTATTTTGAAGGATCTGAATTGCTGAGTTGGTATTCAGCTACCCAGTTAATTGAAATCTTGTCAGCTTGGTTCAGGATAAAACACCTAGCACTTCGTTTATTTATTTGTTTGTTTAAAAAAGAAATGTAACTCCAGAAATGGCAAGCAATACATGGTTTCTTTGGCTCTCAAACTGCATGTAAAATACGGATCAGACTTAACTGCCTGTATTAAAAGCTTCTGTGCAGGGGAAGGAAGTATGCAAGAGCTGAATTGTGAGGATGGAGGAGCACAAGCTGTTTCTTACATTCACGTCAATGTAGGGGAAGAAGAGAGATGGAGCTGGTTGGTAGGCAGATGAGCTTAAAAGCAGAAGGTAGTAGAGACCCTTCTAGAAAGAAGAGCTTAACCTGAGAATCCTAAGTCTTTGTACTATCTCTCCTGTTGTTAGATATACACAAAACCTGTATGTCAAGTGTGCATCTTGTCACCTTGTAGAGTCTGACAATAGTAACATATAGGTCTGCCACCACTACTGATTACTTTTCCATCCCCAGTTTCCAGTGCCTGTGCTGGGGACTTCACTCTTAACCTTCTTAGGTCCCCATTAGTTCCTGTGCTGCAACTCTCCCTGCCCCTCCCACCCCGCCCCCAGTTCTTTCTAAACTACTCAGTTTGCATACATGGTTTTGTGAAGAAGTCAAAAGGTGTAGGGATGCATACATAGTGGGAGAAGAGTTTTGTAATTTCTGCTCCCATGTTTTTGGATATACCATGAACACAGGATACTGTAAAGAAACCATATCAGGAAGTTAAGTAATCATATGGCAGTGTTTCTGTATACTTGTTTACATATTTCCTTCAGTTTTACCCCTGAGTTGCAGCCTTTTAAGTATACTTTGGAAGTATGAAACAAAAAATACATACATAATTCTTTAGGAATGCTTTTTTCCTTTTTTTTTTTTTTTTTTTTTCCTTAGGGCTACAATACAAATAACTCCAAAAAGTTTTTTCATAAAGCAGTGCTTAAGTAAAAGTACTGGAGAGTAATAAAGTACTGTTTAGGCATGGATCAGTATAATTTTATAGATTCCTGTATAATACTATAAATAGCTAGTAAATTCTGCTTTGCCTGGCTTCTTCCTCTGTCAGGAAGGAAGTTTTTTCTGTGCCTGCATTCTCTGTATTGAACTAAAATACAAGAAAAGTTAAATAGCTGTCATCTTTCCATGCTTCATAACATTCTCATGCCACTCCTTTCTATTGCAAGCACTTGATTTCAGTGTGAAGAAATAGTGAGGAGTTGCTGCTTTCAGAGTAGGCAGTAACTATCATCTGACTTAAATGACGAAGCACAAAGTTCAAGTTTCACATTGCCATCTTTAAATGGTCGTAGGTGCACATATGTTGGCATACAACACTTCCTCAATAAGTGTATTCAAACTCTGTAGTTGTAAACTCTGCAGAAAATGCTTGAACCGCTAAAATGCACTGTATGTATTCGCTGAAGATCTTGCTGGAATCTAGATACAAGCTGAATGCAGTAAGCTGGAATGTCTTCTCTCTAGAAGACTCAAATCTTGTGCTAAACTTTTCATAGTGATTTACTAAGGTCTAGTTTTGCAAATTTTGTAGGTGTTTAGTCAAACCATATTGCAGTCAATGATATTTAAGCACTAATTATGTAGCATGTACCAAAGTACCATCTTTGCACTCACTGGAAGTTAACTTGGGAAAATGTGATCATTTAGTTAAGCACAATGGGATGAGTTAGACGTGCCCATTTGTCCTTATAAGAAAGTAAATAATTAGGAATCACAGATACTTAAAAAGCAGTACATATGTTTATTACACTGTTTAACTATATTTCTACTTTAAAGCATTTTAAAACCTGATTACATATGGGGTGCTTTTTGTGTATGTGGAAACAGATTGGAGTGGCATTTTATGAAATGCTCCTGAATGCAGATCGGTACACCTCCCACCTGAACTACATGGATCCTATATGTGACTTTTTGTATCATATGAAGTATATGTTTACAGGTGACAGTGTGAAGGACCAAGTAAGTAAACACTAGATATTGGTACTTTAATTACCTTTCTTCCCATATACTAATTTAATCTTTTTATGAATTATTTTCATAAGTAGCAGTTCAACAAAATGACTAGCCTCTATATGCAAATTAGGAAGTTGGTACACTTCTACATATTTAAAAGCTTCAGATGCAGAGAGCAGGTATCTCAGATTTCAAGATCAATTTCTGTATTCTGAAATTTAAGATATAGTTTGAGGGTTCTTTAGGTACTATTATTAAAGCAATCCCTAGAAGTAAAGCTGTTGGATTAATAACTTTTCTTCATTTCAATCCATATCTTTTAAAGTTTTACCTAATTTCTGATTCATTAGTGTAACTTGACATGTGACAAAAGCAAGAATGCATCCATGTTCAGTGAAAAATTGCTCACCCAATTTTAAGTTTAGTTTATAACAGTATGCACTTTTAAAAGTGTCAGTTGTGTGAATTGTTTTGCAAAGCTTTGGTGTACAACTGTTACACCAGGGAGGGTTTTTTTTAAGGTTAGTTATCAGAAGAGGTCCAAAAGTTAACATGGTATATAAAATGTTAACATAAACACCACTATTTACTATATCTTTTTCCTTTTTTCCTTGTGCTTGTGTGATGTTTGTGTACAGTAGTGACATATGTCAAGATACTCTTGTTTTACCAAATGCATTTCTGTCTTTTTTTTTTTTTTTTTTTTTAACAGGTTGAGAAAATAATTTGTAATTTAAGACCAGCTTTGAAACTTCGGTTACGCTTCATAACACACATCAGTAAAATGGAACCAGCTGCTGTTCCACAACAACCTCTCAGTAATAGGTCACCAGCACAACAGCCTAGCCAAGTGCCTGTTAATGTTGCCTTGCCAGTAACACAGTGAAATGAAGTGTTCAGTTGGCCTTGATGTGAAGGCTTCCTTCTGTTTCTGATCAAGGTGAAACATCCAATCTGAAGTCTGGTATGCTGTATAAAAGGAAAGAGAACCACATACAGATTTCTACTTTGTTTTATTTTGCATAATGAAGCTGTCTAACTGTGTGCTAGTTATGAGACGCTAGATGAGGTATATGTCATCTTTCTCTGAAAGCACTGAGGAAAGATTCTCTGCAAGCAAATACATTGATTTCCGAAGAGTTTACAATATCCTGCTTCCTATCCTGGTTTGAGTCATCTGGATTTTTCCTTTCTTTCTGTCTGTAATATGAAAGGACACTCAATGTATGTAGCCTGGTAGAAAATGGCCTCCTTAAATTTGTGTTCTGCCTTATTAAAATTTTGTATTGTTTTTGTCCAACAGAACTTAAATTCTTTCTGTCTTTTGGGCAAATTAAACCTTCATACAGAAACGCAGAGAGATTGTAACCATTGTATTGAGTTACTATAACATGTTTCCAAAGACTAAGAATGAGCCTTTGAAAATATCTGTAAATTTTGTATGTACAGTTTACATACAGATGAGCCATGGGTTTGATCTAGCATCAGTTACTGGACTGTTAGATTACTGCCCAGAGGCTGTCTCTAATGACTCTATTGGAATTCTGCATATTTGGTTCAATCTGCTGGTTCATGTTTTATGTTTCCTATTGGGGAAATGGTGTAGTTTTTGTTAAGTCAATCCCATGAATTTTATTAATATCTTCATATATTTTAGATTTGTATAATATTCTACTTTCAGTGTTAATGTACTGTGTTCAGCACATTTTGATAACAGAATTGAAAGGCTCAATGTTTTGTAAATACATTGTTTGACGAACTTTTTTTAATTAAAAAAAAACACTTAAAGACTATATTAGTATTGGTAGGATTATTTGTTTTCCATACTCATTACCTTAAAAATAAGGATTGACCATAGTTAGTATACTTCCATGTCCCAAGTTCTCTGTCAGCGTTACAATAATGCTGCTTTTAACCTGTTGCAAATAGAGTCCAGATTCCTAAGATCAGGTCTGATTTCTCTCTCTCTGTAAAAATTTAACAGGTATGAAAAGGAGTTGTTGATTCAGTGGGTGGAAGGTTTTTTTGTCTGTTTATTTTTGAAGGCCAGCAAACCTGGATTGCTGAAAACTGCTGTCATTTGTATTGTACTTGGATTCTAGATTCTTCCAAGTGTAATCTGAGTAACAGAGAACTCTGAGTGCTCTTCAGTGATTTTGTGGTCTGATAGAAAAACATTTGCCTATTGTATGCTGTATGTTTGGTTTAAAAGGTCTTGTATTTTATTGCAGAGTCAAGTGACTCTAATACCATGCAGCTTGATTTTCCTAACAAGATGAACATAGTTGGTCTTCAAAAATCCAGTGGACCATTCTCTACAGGCCTTCACATGGGCTTTCTGGGGCAGACCTGAGAAGCAAAATTCTAGTCGTGGGTTTTCAAACTTCTGTCAACAGCGATACTGTCTCAAGACTTCTCTTCCTTAACAGTTTTTGGAGCACAGGAACAGAAAAGCCTGTAGAAATAGCATGTCATGGCTATTCTGCATGCATGTTCTAACTGAGCTAACACTAATACCACAAGCATCTTACTGAATTGTCTTGTTTCATATTGAAATAGGTTTGGTGCATGATGTGGGACTCAAAGTTTCCCTTTTAATATTCAAACTAGCATCTGTTTTTGGGCACTGGCATTTCAGAGATAGTATCGAGGAATTTGGATAACTTGTCTTCAGAAGCAAATCATGAAAGCTGTTGGAATGCTTTAAAACTTTGGGAATTTTTAGTTTTGCTTTGTTTTTCTCCTTTCTCTTGTAGGTCTGGAAAATTTAATTCTTTAGTGCTATGGGCTGCAACAGTGGTGTACATAAAACAGCTCCCTCATTCTGCTGTGTATTTTTACAACGCATGCAGTTACATTAAGAGGCTGACTGCGGTATGCTGGCCTTGTGCTGTGTGGAGGTGATTTGCCACAGCTGGGCTGGCACTAACAAATAGTTGAAAAACTTGTGTTTCACCAGTACTGGACTACACTTGACCTTTTGACTTCGAGCTCAAAGGCTGTATATCCCACTACCAGTGCTACAAATCGGGACCCTGTGAGCCCTCTCTTAACCTAGTAGAATTACCTAGTAGAATTAGTGATCTACATGGTTTATGTATTACAGAATGCAAATAGAAGACTGTCTCTTCCTCTGAGCATGCACAGTTGTTCTCTGCAAAACTCACTAGGTTTCTGAAGGCCCTAAATCCTCACTAGTTGGAATAAGGTATCTCTTCTGCTAAAGTCTACACTTGGATCTTCAACAGCGCTGGTCTAAAAACTAATTCTTAACGATGGTTTCTTTGAGTTAAATAACTTACCATTCAAAACCCAGATAACCAAATCCCCTTTCTAAAGTACTAGCACAGCAAGAACAAATGCCGGTGCAATTTCAGACATACATTTGTAATTGATTATGGCTGTCATATGGCTGGTTTTTAAAATTCAAAATACTGTGTTTGGCCCTCTGCTGGAACTCACAGCAGTTGTGAGTAGTGATGGGAAACTCAAGTCTGAGGTTTTGGCTTTTGGGTTTTTTTGTATTCCAAATTACAGGTAACCAGAATGGAGCGGACACGATAGTACCAGTCTTCCCCCACCTCATCTGACTTTAGTAGAGAATATTTATTTAGTAAGATTTGAACAGGCTGAGTCAACAGATAGCTAGAAAAAATTTAATTCCCTCTTTAACCACCAGAGGGAGATTTCTTAAAATATTAATCTGAGCTTCAGCTGATCATGTGTATAATGCAACATCCTTAACACTCAGGTCTTCCTTGGATTTACCACCACATACAAGATTGAACAATTTATAAGCCATATTAAACTGTCGTCCTTGATGTTTAAAATATGCTTTGTTGTTTCTCTTCCTCATAAAAAAGTTTGCTGGAAGACTCTAGAGCTATGGGGTTTGCAAAATCTTCCAAACAAATACAAAGATTTTTAATCTTTCGAAATGGTCACAGTTGTTTTTTTTTTTTTTAAAGCCAATCACTTGATGCATGCAACAGTTACCAGAGTTGATGAGAGATTTTTGTACTTAATCACCTTAAAAAATAAGCAATAGATAAGAACAGTGTATCTGACACCGATTTTCAGCACTAAGACTTTTTAGGACATAAATGAATTCTTGTGGCTTGGCAGACTATACCTGAAATAAGGCAGCCTTTTCTGAAGGTGCACCAAATGAGAATAATACCATTGTAAATGGCAGCTTTAAGTGTTGAATTAATTTATTCCTGTGGCTCTCCACAAGATGGGCTTACTGCCACCGTACCTACTGCTGAAGGTAATCTTACGATAGTGAATGAGTATTTGAATTAAATGATCATGCAATATTTAACTTGCAGTACCTCCTGCAACTCCAAAAGGGGATGAATGGTTTTTGGCTTCCACTGTGTCTTTGTCACTTCAGCAAATACAGGTGCAGTAAGGCACAACCTTCTTTTTCTGGTTTAGGATCCAGAAACCCAGCAGGAAGATGTTCCTGTCCAACCCCCGTGTTTTTTCACTTACGCATCTGCTATTAACAGTGGTCAGAGAGACATCACTGTGTTTCTCCATCCTTTCTTTTAATCATTTGAATTGAAATAGAGGTCTTGGTTTGTGGGGGAGTTTTTTGTCTTTTTTTTTTTTTTCTTTCCCCTCCTTCATCCCCCCATATCTTTATCTGCATAAGCTCTTCTGAATTGTGCTGTTTGGGTCTGGTCCTTCACCTCATTACATGTTTCACACAGAGACCATTCTGTGACTTGGTGGTGTACCTTTGATGTCAGATTTAATAGGAGTGAGTTGTTTTAAAGATAAGTGGGCACCTTCTAATGTTTTTCTCCTGAAATGTGAGAAAATCCTGTCTGTGGCCTGATGAGAGGAAGGAGGTGGGTTCCTGTCAGCCATCAAAGGCAAGAGGATCTGTAGTTCTTCCCTAACCCTGTTTTGGCACTGAGCAGGCCCAGGCTCCTTTACAGTTTAATATTTAATTAAAAAGCCGAAATGCTCCCACATCTAATTGCACCCCTGTCAGTGCTGCATGGGAAATTTTTAAAGCAACCCACATGCCTTTGAAGCAAAAGACTGAGCTGCAAAGAAGGAGAGACTGAGGGAGGCCGTGCGGGCACAGGGAAAAAACCCAACATTATTAAATAGTTCCTAGGTGTATAATTTCATCCACAATGTGCAAGGCTTTGCTCCTTTCATATCTTTGTTCTATAAATAAATTGAAAGTTTGACATTCCAGATTTAAGGTGGGACTCCATTAGTGATTTTTGCTTATGAGAAGAGCTACATAAACTAAAATAAAGCTTTGCTTGGGTCAGAATTGTTTATTGTGGTGAAGACTTGAAGGGATGAGATTTATGATTGGAAAGTGAAAGCAGAAAATACTGATGCAATAGCAAATTGCAGGGTGACATTAGGATTCAAGAAAGAAATTTGAAAAGAAAAAAAAGAAATATTTCACTGTGGTAAAGCTGCTTCTTTTTATTAGAGTTTTATCTCTAAGCCCTAGCTGGGGACTTAAACACAGCTGTGGTGCTGTAAGCCTAGAAATGCAAAGTGATCCTCTTTCACTGTAGGCTGAGCAGAGTCAGATCAGCCTGCACATCAACTAGAGCCGTTCTCACTGCCCCTCAGATGCAATTTCATCACATGTAGGAACCAAGATTCATATGCTTTATATTTACATGGTCCCCATGAGCCTGGATTTTGGGCACCTCCACCTCTTCAATGCATGTCTATAATGCTGGGGGGGCTGGGAGGAAATACCATTCTGTCTGTGGTGCTGGGAGGGCGTAGGCTAAGGCTTGCAGTGCACTCCCTGGAAAACAAATCATAAAACAAGGCTGCAGGTGACCTCACTTTTGGTTTAGCCATTAGAGGGTCCACTCATCCTCCACAGTACCGGGCATGAGGCACAAGGCAGATGAATGAGAGTGAATCCGTTAGTTTGTTAGTGTTATATTAAAAAGGCAATATGGAAGGCGAGTAATGTTGGGGTCCCTCTGGAGCTGAAGGAGAGGTGATTTTGAGCCTCTGCAGTTTGGTTCTTGCTCTGGGAAGGACCCTGCCACTTTCTGTTTGCTGCTCATGGAGTCAAGGGAGACTGGCAGGCCAAGCTGGGTGCTGCGTGCTGGATTGTGTGAATACCATCCAGTCTAGTGCTGATAGGATAGTGATCTCTAGGACATGTTAAATACAGCAAAACAAGCGAGGAGAGGATGTACAAGTGTCAATGAGTTCCATGATTCACATCATTACAGATAGATAATTGATGGCTACAAACAGTGAAAAATGAATGGACAGAGAACAGTCGACAGCCCTGTATAACACTTGTACTTGCAGAGTCCTGTTGCACACTAATGGGAAGAATGTATCTATCTTGACTTTTCCTTTTTTTTTTTTTAATGAAGCACATTGTGTAAAATTGTATAAAATACAATTAGCATGTTCAGTGTGGAATGACAGCATAGCTTTGTCTGTATGATTGCGCTGGACTTGAGAAATTCAGTGTTGATTCCCCCTGCAGCTAAAACTCAGGCATGCCATTATTTATTAAATAGTGTCAAAGTGAAGAGCACAAAACAAGGTCCTGAATGAGCCAGTCCCTGCACTGAAGAACTTACAACCTATAAATGAAGGTGGGTGGAAACAAAAATCGTATAGTTGAGAAAAAAAAAAATCAGTTCTCCTGTGAGTGCTGCAAATGCAGGATATGTGTGTGTGATGTCTTTGAATGACTTAGTGGAGGTGTCTGGCAAATGGTGAAGGGCCTTAAGAGGTGAGGATGAGATCAACAGATGGGAATGGAAACAGTTTATGTTCTCAGAAGGGTTGTAAGGTTGAATTCTAGGAGAAAATCCTCATAGACTCCTTCCCTTCTTGATGCTGTTTCTACTGAGATGCAATTTAGCAAAAAGGAGACCTGGCTGTAGCTCATCACATCGGTGTCTTTTCTGTTGTTTTTTATATTTTCAAGCCCCAGCTGACCCAGCCTTTAAGGGCCCTTACAGGAGTAAACCCCCTCTTTTTTGTTTGCTTTCTTTAAAAGGGTAGATGAAATGATTAAAGGAGTACAAATTGACCCCACGCACAAGCAGTAAAGGTAAATTGTTGTCTGCCTTCAGCTAGCGTGTAGCCTCTTTTGTCAATGGCTTGACCCAGCCTTTAAGGGCCCTTACAGGAGTAAACCCCCTCTTTTTTGTTTGCTTTCTTTAAAAGGGTAGATGAAATTATTAAAGGAGTACAAATTGACCCCACGCACAGCAGTAGATTGTTGTCTGCCTTCAGCTAGCATGTAGCCTCTTTTGATCAATGGCTCTGACTATGGATGTAAAGAGGAAAGATGGAAAATGTATCCTGTCTACCACTGCAGAATTAGCATTGCTCTGGGAGCAAAAGCCATATTAAGATACATGATAAAAAAGAGTTCAGCAGCAATACTGTCTTCCACCTCTCCCTTCCCACCTATTCTACTTGATCTTGTCCCCACTGACTCCTCTCCTCCCTAAATGCAGAATTGCCCTGTGAAAATAAAAATGACTTTTCCCCTATGGGAGCAGCTCCCAGCTCGGAGCTGGTGTGGGAGAGGCTGGGAAGGCACCAGGGCCCTGGGGACATTCAGCATCATTAGCATCTCCCAGCCTCCATGCTGCAGGTAGCTGATGCAACTTGTGGTGAATGCATTAGTGGAGGGCTGTCAGCATGAAATTAAGTCTTAAGTGTTGAACGAGTACTACTTAGTAGCTTGAGAAGTAAATCAGTGATGGGGGAAGCTCTGTGACGTTGGAAAGACTGATTTGGGGTACAGTCCTCGCCTAACTAAGCCATGGCACAGACTGTTGGTTGTTGCTGGTTGAATCACAAAGGACCAAGCCCATACCAGTAACAGGTCTTAGGCCTCGGTATGCCCACACTTTGGAAGTACAGGTCACACAGCAGTCGTGTCACCTCCTCTTTGGTGGCTTTGTGCCCACTTCCACCAGAAGAGCTTGGCTGGAGAATCAGAATTTTCCAGAGAAATGCTTTAAGGGCTCGCATTGTTCAGACAGCTTGAGTGCAGACGCTTAGAGCAGGTAAAGACTGGGCCTTTATAGTCCCTTTACTACCTCTGATCTCAGATTGAGACCTGTGATGCCTTGGAGTATCCTGGCCCTCCTGAGGACAGGATGGAGAGGATTTCACCTCTCCTGTTACCTCCTGGCGGGTGGCCTGCCCCAGCTTGTCCTTTGGAGGGCCCTCACCCTGGGAGCAGGGAGGAGGGTGCTGGGGGCTCGCATGTTGCATGTCAAGCTGAATTTTGACCGTGTGCAAATCAACACCCACAATAAACCTTTCACCTCTATAATTAAAGGAACAACTGAGAGAAGTCTGAACACAGCGCCCAGATGTTGGCATTACGGTATGCTGTCCTGTGGGCCTCAAATTTAACCTGTCAGAAGCACTGTATGTGCTGTATCTAGTTGAAGAAGTAGCCTCAGCTAAGTTTATTTTATTATGTTAAGGCAGCTGTGTGCCAGAGTCTCTACTCTTCAAGATAGCATTAGGATGAGTAAAGTTCAGATGCAAGAGAACAACTACCACAGTAATTTCATTTTAACTCTCCCCTTTTTCTTAATAAAAAGGCACCTTTTAATATTTTAAGACTTAGTTCTACACATTTTATTATCTGGTTTGGAGATCTGCAAAGTTTGGGGTTTGGAGAAACAGGCGAAAAGAGGAGAGTGAGATCATAGAATCATAGAACGGTTTGGGTTGGAAGGGACTTTAAAGATCATCTAGTTCCAACCCCCCTGCTATGGGCAGGGACACCTCCCACTAGACCAGGTTGCTCAAAGCCTCATCCAGCCTGGCCTTGAACACCTCCAGGGATGGGGCATCCACAGCTTCTCTGGGCAACCTGTTCCAATGTCTCACCACCCTCACAGTGAAAAATTCCTTCCTAACATCCAATCTAAATCTACCCTCTTCCAGCTTGAAGCTGCTACCCCTCATCCTGTCACTACACTCCCTGATGAAGAGTGCCTGAGTCACTGCTGAGGGGCCCATTCACTCCGAACACTAAACAAAATTCATTTCTGATTTTCCCCAAATAACTTCTGTGTTAAGTTCAGAAGAAAGATGACAGCTGTCAATCCTGAAATCAACATTTATGAAAACTCCTTTTCTTCCCCTGTGGAAAAATATGGCTAAGAGTTTTCCATATTTTCCACAAAGCCCCTTTTATTGCACAAAAGGAATGAAAGGCCTTGAAGAAAGGTCACAGTCAGTGGCAACTTTGTCATTCATAGCCCCACATGCTCTGAGCAAGAGAGTTTCTGTATTGGTCTGATGAAAGCCAGTGATGCTGCTTACCTGTCCCTTTGAAAGATGAGTTCCAATTATTCCAGCTCATGGCTTCAACTTGATACTTATTATGTCGGGTTGCTTTCCTTTTGGGGAGTTGCACCCCACAGGGCTGGTCCTTCCCCTTGGATGATGGATTCTAACTTGTTTTCCTGGCAGAAAACAGCCTTCCCTCATCTGCAACAGGGGTGAAGTTACTGTACGGAGGAGATTTTTCTTTCCACCCACAGGAAAAAGCACATACACAAACCCAGCAGCAGTTACTGGTTTCTTGTCCTTGAGCCTCTGGCATGGGGGTAATTGTTATACAGTTTTCTTAGACTCTTAATTTGCAGTCTTTCATGTGACTAGAATGCCACTTTAGCAGTTTTTAATAAATGCGTGTTTCCATGATGTACAATGCTGGGCAGCACCTCTTGGGTATCTTTGGAGGACAAAGCTTTCACAGAACACATCCCATCTCATGTTGCTATTTATAATTTCGGTCAATTTCTTTTTTTTTTTTTTTCCCCCAACAGTTTCATTTTACTGTAGACAAAGGCATTTGCTTTAAAAGGATGGATAACCCTTGACTGATAGTAACTCTGTCCCCTCTGCACTCTGGTGACTATTTCAAATCTCTTTGAGATTTCCTTGGGTTTTTTCCCTATCTTTTTTTTTTTCTTTTTTTTACTCAGCATCTTCTGAAGGAAAAAACAAACAACTCAAGGCCAGAGGATTTTCATGATTCCCCACAGTGCATTGCCACATTGCAGAGAAAAATTTTAAAATCCTGTGCTTCAGTATTTGTGAGAAACTCTACCCCAGATGCAGGGCACAACTGAGCAAGCACATATGGGGAGGGCCGTGCAGTCTGGGTACAACGAGGCACCTTTCCACACCTGCCTTCCCCAAGCTCCAGCACATTTGGCTTCTGCAGCCCTCAGCTTTCTTCTCTCTCACCCGTTGAGCAAATGGAGATATTTCAGACCAGCCCATGAAGGGTGGCCCCATCATGAACCACTGCAATGCAGTTTCTTGATTTTCTGCAGTTTCCATGCTGGCATTATCCCATTTCTGTCGCTTTTCCATGCTCGCCTCTCACTGCTGTCATCACAGCTTTCGGCTGCAGAACCTCAGTGACCACCGGCCGCAACTTCCACTGGATTCAGCCTCCCTCAGTTCTGAGCTCCTCACCCCTGCGAGCACGTGAAGCATCCAAGAGCTGAGCATGAGTGTCGCAAATGGAAGTAACCATTTGGTGAAGACACAGGACTTTTTGTTTTTAAAAGAGAACAAGAGAAATTATAATAAGAAAATAATGAGCACATTCACTATAATTTCTCATTATTATTTTCAGAGGAAATCTAAAAAAGCCCTTGAAAATTCTGGAAAATGCAATGAACCGTATCTGCACACAGCTTTGATAGAAATTTATCTATTTAGGGTTTTTTTTCCCTTAGCGACCCTAACACATGAGCGTGATTAGGATATTTGCCACCTGCAAAGGAATGTTAGTATGTAATTTTATTTTCCATAGCTTTCTGAGAGATGGGCTGTCACATCAACTGTGGCAATGATCCAACCTCCCAGCCTGCAGAGTTTTACTGAGCTTGTTGATGGTGCTTTCACCTCTCTCAGAAGTAGTTTGGGCGACCACTTTCTTGTCTTCAAAATGAACACTCTAGACAAAATGAAAATAACAGGGTGGTATCATTATATTTGTTTTTTCTCTTGCTGCATGAAATCAACACTCGAGAATATGTTGGCTTAGTAACGTTTCCAGCCAGTGTGCAAGCGGAACCTGCAGTACTGCAAGCTGTGAAACAGATTTTTATATACACATTCCTCATCTGGGTCTTATTTACATTAGAAACGTGTAACTGTATGTAGTTACACGGAAGCTGTCACACACAGAAGGCTTTTCTAGTGTTGTATCCCAAAATACCAGTACAGCCCTCAGCAGGTGCCTGCTCTAGGCACGTTCCCAATGGTTCGGCTCATGCAGGCCTTAACACGGAGAGGTTGCTCAGGCGTATTCCCTCGGATCCTCTGTCAAACCTCGGTGAAGCCCAGGGGAACCTCGTCATCACTTCACTGGGATTTGGGTCTGGGGTTTGGCCTTCTTCTGGGACTAGCACATGTCCCTCAACCACCGGGTTTCCCCAGAGGGGTTGTTCAGCAGCCGGCTGCAAGCAAGTGATGGCCCAAAGCAGGTTATGTGACACGAATGCTCCATTTAAAACTTTTGAAATGTGCATCACATCAGCTCTAAACATTTAACTGGTGTGTGTGTATACACTTATTTTTTCAGATGAAGACATTGGAACATCAGGTGCTCAGCTAACTTGAAGAAAATGCAGGATGGATAGCTGTATGAATTAAAAATAGAGATGGTCCTCTGGACCTCCTGCTTCTGAAGTGGCATCCTGTGTCAACCCTGTCAGAGAAAAGAAAGCCCTTCAAACTGGATGGGACACCATAAAAGTCCAATTTCTGTGATCCATCAGCAAACTATTTCTTCTGCTCCAGTAGATGACAAGCTGACAAAGGTTGTTTTAAAGAACATTTTTGACTTGCTTAATAAATTATAAAAGGTAGCATGCAAATAGCATATTTCATTTGCAGTGACATAAGTCCTAAACAGATTTTTCAGTAGTGTTATGAATTATATAAAGTGATTTATAGTTTTCCTTGGCATCAGTTGTCTGTCTTTCTCCCTGAAATTAGACAGAAAAGTAGGACAGCATTAAAAAAGCATTAGGATGAAACATTACAGAGTGGGAGTATTTGAGAAATTAAAATATAAGATGCTGACATACCACCAAGGAATGATGGGCTAGTGGCTGGTGTCCAAGAAGGGACTGCAAGAACCTAGATTCGTTCTTCTCTGACACAGTCTTCCCAAGTGACTGTGATGGTTTTGGCTGGTAAAGAGTTATTTTTCTTCATAGTAGCTAGTATGGGGCTGTGTTTTGGATTTGTGCTGAAAACAGTGTTGATAATTCAGGGATGGTTTAGTTACTGATGAGCAGCACTCACACAGAGCCAAGGCCTTTTCTGCTTCTCACACCACCCCACCAGTGAGCAGGCTGGGGGTGCACGAGAAGCTGGGAGCAGACACAGCTGGGACAGCTGACCCCAGCTGACCAAAGGGATATTCCATATCATATGGTGTCATGCTCAGCATATAGAGCTGGGGAAAGAAGAAGGAAGAGGAGGGGATGTTTGGAGTGATGGTGTTTGTCTTCCCAAGTCACCGTTAGGCGTGATGGAGCCCCGTTTTCCTGGAGATGGCTGAGCACCTGCCTACCCGTGGGAAGTAGTGAACAAATTCCTTGTCTTGCTTTGCTTGTGTGTGTGGCTTTTGCTTTACTTGTTAAACTCTCTTTATCTCAACCAAGGAGTTCTCTCACTTTTACCCTTCCAGTTCCCTCCTCCATCCCACCAGGGGGGAACAAGTGCACGGCTATGTGGGGCTTAGTGCCAGCTGGGGTTAAACCATGGCAGTTCTTTCATTTGATCTAGCACATTCCAGTCAAACCTGTCATCCTTTTTGGTGCCCAATGTGGGGCTTAAATTGTTCAAGATAACAACAGGTTATCCTGATGCTTCCAGTGCAAGGCAATCCAGACAAATAGGTGATAGCAGGAAAACAGCCCTGCCCTTTGTGGTCAGGAGGAGGTTTTCATGGAATAAAATGAAATATAAGATGTTTCTCTGGCCCCGATAGGTCCCAAGATCAAGGAAAGCAGAGCCCTACTGAGATGTGGGCAATGCAGGCTTTCACTCAGAAATGTATGTAAATCCAGTTACCGTAAGTTCATACATACAGATCCTAAGCTTGCAATGGTGTGCCTAAGTTAATGCCCTACAGCTAATCTTATTGCCTTCAGCACCTCAGATTCATATATTGAGTTTATGCAGCCGTAACCAGGAACCAGAAGTGACAGTCATAACAGTGACAGCAAACTTCAAACACTTCAGGCAGTTAGAGCTTGTGTTTTTCCCACATGCAAACATTCAAGACCACAGTGACCTGAAAAACTTCTCTTCTGATCCCATGAAGAGGTGGAGCTTTATTTCCCCAGTGTTTTCAAATTGCCTTCTCATCACACTGTTACCAGTTATTCAGCAGCTGGTATCAATGGGAACTTTTTGTGTCAGAAACTGTGTTGCGGAGGCACTTTCTCTTCCATCATGTTAGCTCTCCTCCTCCTCCTTCCCTCCTCTCCCCCTCTCCCTTTCATAACAAAGACATTTCCACTATTTTTCTGAACATCCAGAAGAAGAACTTGTTTGATGAGTGCAGCAGAGCATTGCCAAAAGTTCCTGCTTTCAAATCAGCAGCTGTTTGTATCAGCAGGCAGTGAAGGGGAAAACAGTTTGGATGTGTCATGCAAACTTTGGTGTGGAGGTTCAGGAGTATGCGAAGGAAGACAGATAACATACCAGTAATTTATAAGTCCCAGTAGTGACACAGAAAAATTACACTCAGCTTTGCTATTGCCCTCAGTTTTCAAGTGAGATATTAAACTATCTTTCAACTTCAACTGATGCTCACACTAAACATGATCATTTTACAGTGACCAAATTCCCTACATATTTGGTGTGTTTGTCTATTGTGTCTCATCACATATGAGGTCTAAAGCTCCCTGGGACAGAAACTCTCTTTCTTATTGCATCTATTCTCAGTAACTTATAAAAGCTTTAATTCCTCTCAGCAGGGCTTTTAGGTACATATTTGGTGTGTTTGTCTATTGTGTCTCATCACATATGAGGTCTAAAGCTCCCTGGGACAGAAACTCTCTTTCTTATTGCATCTATTCTCAGTAACTTATAAAACAGAGCTTTAATTCCTCTCAGCAGCGCTTTTAGGCATAACTATGCTGCAGCATGAAGTGATCTGAAGTCCCAGACCCTTAAAGATGTAGAAATCTGCAGATTCAGACATTTATTTTTCCTTGAGATGTCTATGAAGTGCCTCTCAAGAGCTTGGCTTGTCCTGCTGGGAATGCTGAGAGTCCTCTGCTGTTCATCTTTTTGGCTCAGGTCCTTGAAACCAAATAAAAAAAATACCAATTTAGAAGAATCATTTATAACTTCCTGAGGAGTGGGGACTAAATGCAGGGATTTATAGTATCATTACAACCTTCATCACAATTATAGTGCTGCTACTTCAGTAAAAATTCCTGATTTCCAAGGGAGCTGGATTTTGCCTCACTAAGAATATTTTAAAAGAATGAAACTGGCTGGGTACATGCTCCATTTCAGAATGCATGCTCTTTCAAAGTGTTGTACCCTTGTCATATCTCCCAGCAGATGATAGATAGCAATTTAGTACTGTTCTCATTTTATACATTCCAAAGATCACTCATCCAGGCTGGGTGTTCACCTTTACACTGAGTAGTGCTGTACCCGTAATAAGACTTGATGTGATAGTGCTCCAAAACCACATGGAATTGATTTTAGCAGAGTAGAAGTGCTGCAAGCTACTCAGTAATATACAGAATTGTAATTTTGTGCATTAGAGTAATGATGAGAGAATAAAAATCTCCACAAAAGTAAGAAATGCAAGCCTGGAGTTTGCTCAGACAACCCAATTACAAAGGAGGAAAGTCAGATGCAAGTATTGAATAGCAAACTGTGACACAAATGCAAATGCTATATTAACCATAAGAAAGTGTGTCACATGCAAGATTTTATACTCATTGGTTGTTTTTCTTGGTTTTAGTTTAGCAATAAAGATCAGTGATGTTCCTTCATTATTTGTCAGCTGGGGAAAGACTATTATAATTTTTCCAAATTCTGAAATGCTGTGATAGCACAGTAGGGGATTCACGAGAACTTTGATCAGGACATAAAATTGCAAGGAAATTAAAAAACAAAAAAAACCCCCAAAAAAACCAAAACAGAAAAGCAGGAGGTGGCTCTTTGTAATTGTGGATTAAAATGAAAAAGAAAGGAAGGTAAGATGCACTCCAGGCTTTTCTCACTGTGCAGAGACCTTTCTCACAGCAGCTGTGGGCCAGGAGAGCAAAGTGAGCAGAGCAGACCTTGCAGTGCACTGGAGATGCGGTGGGTTACTCTGCAGCCCACCTGAGCAGTGTCTGGTCTGGGGAGCCTAAATAATTTATCAGGCTCAATGGGCTGCTAGCAGGCAGAAACATGCCTTCAGGGGACACAGGTAATGGGATAGGCCATGCCTACCAGTCTCCTCAGGCTCAAACAAACATGGTAAGATGGCACCAGGGGACCTGGGGTGAGGGGCCACCCCCGGGAAGTCTAAGAGCCGCGTTTGATGCTGGCTGCCCCCACTGCTGTTCATTGCAGATACAAGCTGCCTCTGAGCAGCAGGATGAAACACCGTGTCACACATGCTAGTGCAGGATGGGCAAATATGCTCTGCAGCAAACACAGAGGCAGTGTCTGTTCGTGGCCCTATGACCTGCTGCACGTAGGGTCGGTCAATGACCACACAGCACATCATTGCCTAGTCCTGCCGAGCAGCGTAGCTGTGGTGCCACACTCAGCCCATGCTGTGTGAGTTTAACCTAGGACATCTTCCCTGCAATATCCCCTCTATGAACCAAGAACAACTACCTTTCACTCTAAAAATACAATATGGCTTTACCAGGAGCCTTTTCTGCTACAGTGCCACTGCTACATTTCCCATTTCTGCAAATGCCTTAATTCCCTGTCAACAGAAAGCAGTGGAAGGCAGATCATGGAAAAACTTTTGGAGGGCAAGAGAAATTTCTGGTTTTTGAAGACCCTGTGGTAATATAGCAGGCCACAAGACAGTGCCAGAATACCAAAAGCCATCTCTGGAAGGATTGTTTTTTCCCCACCACCAGATGGACCAAAGTCAGAGTTTTTAATGTACGCATCTATCAGGGGGAAAAAAAAATCGTAATATTAATGATTAATTAAAATCATAATCTTAATGATTAATTAAAAAAATCATAATCTGAAATCCTATTTAAAAATATGATAATTGTATTTAAATAATTTGATAACTACATATTTAATAGGCAATATTTAATAATTCAATGTATGACAATTATTTAATATAGAAATATAAAATCCTTTTTAATTATGTATTCTACAGTGTTGCTGTGCAGAACGGAAGTATGAATAGATAAACACATGTTTATGCTTTATTTATATATTTATGTATTTTTGAATATATTAATACTGGACCAAAGAGTAAAGTATTTCTCTGTGTCCTCTGGTCCAGGACTGCTGCTGGCTCATCACAGAAACAGAAACTTAGAGTCAGACTCTAAGAAACAGTAAAACAAAACACGTTCCTTTCCTTAGCGTATCCTCACAGCATTCATAATCTGCAGTTTAAGAATTGGCTGTTGAAAGTTTTGTTCACAGGGTTCAGTATAGTAATGATTAATGAGTCTTTTCCAGTTGCTCTCTAAATGTATGTGTACATCATATATACACATTTATCTAGCCCTCAGTGCTATAGCGTACTAACACCTCAGAAACAGCCCCAGATGCACCTCGGAAAACTCATCTATAAATGGGTCAGTTGTGCTTGTACTGTTTCCATGGGCAATATAGATCTGTAAATTGTCTCAGCAGTAAAAAAAAAAAAAAAAAAAAAGGCATATGGAGACAAAGTCTTGTTCTGAAAATGTCAAAATGCTTCATGTTAATGCTGTTGGACTAGAATGGTTTGATGTTTCATTCAAAACAACAGGATTTGGTGTGGAAAGGAAGAAAAATTAGAAAACAAAACTGAAAGGAATTTAATTAAGCACAACGTATTTTCTTTTATTTGAATGAATCATTGAATTGTTTAGGTTGTTTTCATCTGAGAGGATACTATTTATTTTGGCTTAATTAAAGCTGTTTGTTTCCAAGAGTGGGGAGGGGACAGGGTAGTTCCTGCTGTTCACCAGTGGACCTAAACCCCTGCATTTGTACACCTGGTCCACGCTCACTCTGAGCCCTTTGTCAAACCCTTCAAAAAAAAAAAAGACCGGTTTTGGCCTCCTGGCCCTCTGGATCCCAATACCTTCCTGTGGTCCCTCCCATCACTTTGGCTCTGCCCCACTTCCCATGAGTCTTGTGTCTCACCAGCATCTCCCCCACCTCTCGCCTTTGGCTAACAGGGAATTGCAAACGTGGCATGTGTCCTTGAACTGAAAAGTTTATTTTAGCAAGTTTGTTTGCACAAAACTCATTCTTTAACAATGGTTTCTGTGCATTTCCTTCATCAGAGAAAGGTTGAACCCTCATAAACCTGCCTGGGGAGGTAATTTCACCATGCAATGTTTTCTGTGACGCAACATTTTTTCAGTAGGGGCCTTTGGCTTTGTCAAGGAGGAGTAGGGCAACAAAAGCACTGGTACCAATTCAGCTTTGAAAAAAATGTGAGTAGGAAACTGCCTTATTTTTATCCTTGAATAATTTAAATCACAAAGAGCAAATTATGTCAACAAGCAGCTACCTAGTGAGTTAATAAGCTGTGAATTTTGTCAGTGGTGCACAGCATCTAAATGGCAAGTCTCATAGGAAGACAACGGCTTCACTGTGAAAGATTTTGTGCTACAGATTAGGGGAGGTGGATCATCTTGCATTAAGGCGCTAGGTCAAAACTGGAAGGAGACAGCTTACATTGTTTACTCTTTCTCTGAAACTGTGATCTTGTCTCATACACCTCTGTTCTACAAAGGTGCTGTAAGGAGGGATGCCTTGCATGTGTGATCAGATATTGTACGAGGACTATAAATTAAACTGAGTAAAACTTGTAACTTCAGCTAATTGCCGTAGCAAATTCAAGTGGGTCTTCCTGTAATCTTTCCTTGCACCTTCTACTCCAGAAAAAAAAAAAAAAAAAAAAGAAAACAGGAATTCTAGTTGATGTGCTGATATTCTTCTGAAGCTGAGAGGTTAAACTACCTTTTTAGTTCCTTGCAGGAGAAACATTCATCAGCGTTTAACTTGATCTGTTTTCACTACACTTCTTTTACCCTTACGTTAGCTACATAGAGAGCTTCTGTCTTCATTGTTGCCAAGGTAAAGACCCAGTCTGATAACTAATGAAGTTCATAGGACTCCTTCCACTGACTCTGATAGGGGATAGTGATTGAAACAAAACAAATCCTCAAAAGTTTCTGTATCCTACAGCCCAGTGTCCTTACTCATAGGCAATCTGTCTTTCTGCCTCAGCTTGAGGTCAAAAGAAGGAGGTTTCAGTGGGAGAAAACTTGTATGAGAAGCCCAGCACAAAGTGTCCAAAATACAGAAGCAGAGGGTAAAAGCAAGAGTAAAATCTGAAATAAAACCCAATAACAAGCAGTATTCAGAACAGCAAATTTATGGGGGCAAAGTAAATAGAGTCTGAAATTAATCCAGCCTGTTATAAGATGCAGGATTTACTTTTCATGCTGGATTTACTTTTGTGGCCTTAGAGTTCGATTTTAAATGGCTTGGAAAATGCAAGAAAAGGAAAGAACCGCAACAGTCAGCATTTATACCTGGCGTGCTTTGTGAGTACACTGGAAATGCACTTCTCTTAAATCCTTGTGCATGCCTTACAAAGAAAAAAAAAAAAGATGAGTGTGTTTCTCAAATTGTTTTATTTATGTCCTCCTTCCAGAGGAACAGTAAGTTGCAGTTCTTCTACCCTCAGATCTCAGATCTGGAGTTACAAATGAAATTATTCCTACCTCAAATCTCCCAAGTGCCTCGAAGGGACAGAGCCTGGGGAACACCAGAGCAGTGCTATGGCTACCATTTATTTGCATTTTCTCCTTGACACTGGGTGTCTCTGTACTTTCAGTGTTGAATGTGAGTCCGCTTTTGCCTTCTGCTATCAATGATTTCTTGCCAATCTACCTATAGAAATAATAGCAAGCAAACCAAATGGTAAAAATTCAGCCAGCTCTTCACTGATTCGTGTTTTTCCCCTGTCTACCTTGATGGAGAGACAAGGTGTCAGTATCTGCCAGTTGTCCCCACCACATTCTGCTAGAGGAAGAAAAACTAAAAAATGACAGGAAGATTATCCGTCTGAAAGCAACATTCTTCTCATCTTTACAGAAGATAAATTATTGTAAAAATACTTAAACTGTAGTCAAACCTGAGAGTATCAAGATCAGGAAAGCCTAGTTCAAGCCATCAAAGTCTGATAATACCAATATGTAAATTGATAATTCCTCAAAATTTTCTACTGTAGCCTATTTCCTTCTCATGCCTATATAATCTTTAGATAAATTATTCAACTGAGAAGTTTTCATTTCCATTCTATAGAGGGCTAGACTCCATTCTAATTGTGTAACTCTTCCCCTCTGCAGATGAGAAGAAAATGCAGAGGAATGTTATATTTATCCAGAACAAATATTAATAGTTCATGGTGAATTTGGTATGGTGGTTGCAACAGAAAGGTATCTGGGTAAAAGAGCTCACCTTTTGTTGAGAATGCTTTCACTGCTTAACATCTACTCTGTGAATTATGCTTGATAGGAGACAGGAGGTTGGTTTCATTTTGACACCAGCAGTGACTGCTAACGCACTGATTAACTAAAAGCAATGGCATCATTACAGAGTGAGTCATTAGCATCCTCAGAGAAAAGCATTAATGAGGAGGGAAAAAACCCAATTACGTAGAAAAAAGCACAAAGCATATGATGGAGTATTCTAATTTGTTCAAAAATAGTTACTGCTTCCCTGCTCCTATAATTAAGGTTTTATAAATTTAGGGTGGGAACAGATGAGAGCATGAAGCTTTGTATGTCTGCATCAGCTCAGGCAGAGCTCATAACCCTGAAGAGAGACCCCAGTGGCTCACAAGCACCACGGCCACTTTCAGAGGGAGAAGTCCCTTCATGGTACAGGCTGTGGGAGAAATTAGTACCAGCTTTCTCTGTACTGATGCCTACTTTTGTATCAGCTTTTTGTAGCATGCACATATGGACAATGAGCAGACCTCAAAAGTCTGACAGTTGAATCATGCTCAGTATAGTTCCTTCTGTAGGCTCCTAACAACAACGTTAAGAAACAGGCAAAAGAGGCAAAATCCTATGCCTCTGCATGTAAATAAGAATGGGCATTGGAGTATACCAGGAATTCAGCCATAGTGTATTGATTTACCAACACCATTTTGAGTATATCTGTGTTAAAATTACCTCCAGAAAATCCTCAGGCAAAAAGCCACTGAAATTAATGATGAACCCAATATATTACAATTAATAAGGTCTGTATCAGGCTCAAAGATAATTTTTTTTTTTCCCCCCCAGAAAGTCTGGATTGACATTGTGAGGTTCTCTGCAGGAGCACTGTACAGAAGTTCAGAAATACAAATTTTCCTGGTTAATTCCACTGAGCATATTTAAGAGAAATAATGACCTTGTCTGGATTGTCCTTTTGTATGTGTGGACACTGAAAATGACTTGTGTGTTCAACATATTGTCCAGAGAGGGATCATAACCGTGAGTAAGCAAAAATTGAAGGCCCATCCCCATCAGGTTCTGTGTGTCTTGAATCACAGATTCAGAAAATCACAGAATAGTTTAGGTAGGAAAGGATCTCTGGAGGCCCCATCTACTCTGACCTCATGCTCAGAGCAGGTCTAGTCAGACCACCTCTCTCAGGGATGTGTCCAATCAGGTCTCCAAGGACAGAAGTTCCCCAACCTCACAGGGCCCTATTCTGGTATCGGACTACACTCATGGCAAAAAAAGCTTTTCCTAACATCCAACAGGAATTTCTCATGTCTTCCGTCTTCTCAGATCCTCTGATCAGGCAGCTGCAGACAGCCATAACATCTCTCTTGAGCCTTCTTTTCTTCATAGACTTTTAAAGACAAGTACAGTGCATTGAACCATTCAACTCCTACAGCTTCAGGCTCCACACTGCTGCCTAATATCAACAACATCGTTTTTGTGGGTAGCCAGACTCTGACATTACTCATTTCTACCCACTTTTCTCCTCTGTTTGTACCAGGTACCCTGTCTCTTTCAGAAATACTATTTTAAGGTAATAATGACTTTTAATCTCGTTGCTGGCATACCTCCCTCTACCCACAGGAAAGCATAGCACCAACTGAGACAAGCACAGAAAAACTGCGTCAGCTATTCTATTCCTATATTCCTCTGTGATGGCACATGCAGGGTTGACCTCTCCAGAAAGAATCCCATGAACAAACGTGGGATTTGAGCTCAGCACTTTAGGTCCAGATTTAAGAAGCCTAAAATCCATGTAAATACCCAGGTCAAGAGTTTCCTATTGTCTCACTCTGGGCCAGGGCAAATATTAGGCATAGGGATTTGGCTGAAAATAAGGTGTGTTTTAGGATTTTGGCGTTCCTGTGGCTAGGGCTTGTTATGACTGTCCTTTTCTGCTCAGTGTTGGTCCACACATTTTAGCAGCCAGAAATGGGAATGATTTGGGTAAAATCTCAAAATTCCTGTATATTAACTACCATGCTATGTGAGTCCACATGTGTTGAAATCTCAGCACTGAGGATGTATTACAATATTTTTTGAGGATGCAACACAAAACAAAAATGAGAGAAAAATAGGAAGAACAACAGAATAGTTGGAGCCTTGCACCTGTGGAATCTGCTCATTATTTTGCATTCTCTTTACTAAACAACAGCTGGAGCCAAACAGTTGGATAGCCTAACAATTTCCTCACTGATCTTATAATACAAATAAATTTTTACTCATTATTATATTCCAGTGTAATACTTTAATACCAATTTCGAGGTGGTTTGCAGGTGAGTCCAGGCAAAGGTCTTTTTTAGGACATGTGTGGGCTTGGTTATTGAAGGTAGCAGAGTAACATGGCAAGTAGGATTCACGGAGACTACCCAGGTGGGGCCTTAAAGCAGCATTGCTGGTGCCAGAACAACACAGAATCCAATCATCACTCCAATGCTTCAGGACTGGGTCAACACAGCTGAACTGAGTGGCTGCAGCATGTGAGTACAGCAGCAACTGGGGGACCTCCAGGCTTCACTGTGTAGGTTAGGTATACCTTAGTGTCTTCTTCCTAGTGCTAGCATTGCAATTACACGACAAGTGGCTAAATTTTTTTGTGTCTCTGTGAATTGCCAGACTAAATTTTGAGACTTTTCCCTGTCCTTCAGCTGAGGTTTTACATAACTCAGCATCACAAGGGCTGATGATTTGAGGATGCTGAAGGAATGTGTTAGGTCAAACCCCTCCTGAAGTTCTCTTAGGCTTTCATATCTGATCCAACATCCAGACCCATGCGGGTCTCATGAGCCTTTTGGAAAGCAGCAGTATCATACATTTAAGAACAGCTCTGTGTTAAGAAGCCAGGTCAGCAGAGATGGGCACCTACAATTATTCCTGGACAACAGACATTGCAATATCTAATTTTTAGTCATATTTCTCTCTAGGCCATTAAATTCCCTATTAAATTCAGAGGGATAATTGAATATCTAAGACCTAGTTCAGTAAAATACAGCAAGAAGGGAGCTATCTAGAATAGCTAATGAGTCATAGTTAGCATTCCTTATCGCATGCAAAATGGTACAGTTCGAACGAGAAGGCTTGAGGAACCTTACCTCAGAGCATCTCACAGCTGCATTATCCATGAGTACATTGGAGATGTGGGTCTAACACCATGCAAACAGCAAAGAGAATAACATGGGTCTTCCTGTCTCAGGTGAGCCTTCTAATAAGTCTTTAAGGCAGTAGATAGGACAGGATCCGATTTGTGCCACTGCTTTTGTTCACCAGATGTGACAGGGTGATGGCACTCTGTACCAATGCTAGCAGGTCCCCATAGCAGGAGCAGGAAGGGAGGCAACCTCCCTGAAAATAGGACTTGTAGGGCTTCAATACCACAAGCAGGAACCCGAGGAGCTTGTTAGAAGAAGCACCAGAGCCCAGGAATGTGAAGTACTTTGAAGGTTGCAATGATGAAAGTTTTTAAGAGCATATACATTTTGGGGACAAGTGGGTAGTTAAATCCGGCAGTGAAGTCGGTCTCCTGGTTTGGAATGGGCCCTCTGTATAACATAAATCAAAAGATAAGTAAACAGAATATTCTTAAATTACACTGCATAACACATGGGGCTACATGGGAGAAAAGTATAATCTATTTTAGTCTTTAAAATTTGCATAATTTTAGTTGAATCATATTTAAAATCCATTAATCACTTAATTGCATGTTTGTCTTTTAAACTGATGGATATTTTCCAACATGCTGTCATGTAGTACTTTTTTATATTTTTGATATAAGAAAAAAAAACCCTTAAGTATTAAAAGAAATTATTTTAGAGAGTGAAAGAGAAAGAAAAAGAAAGTAAAAATATCTCATCACTTCTCTCCCTGAACAGGAAAGTAGTTCAAACGGATTATCATTTTTTCTGAGAGTGTTGCAGACTTCTCGTTATCGTGAACCCTGGAAACCCTGTGCATTTGCACTTCAATTTAGCAAACAGAAGCCTTGCTGTTTGCTTTGTTCAGAAAGGTTTAGTTCAGAATTAACAAGCTGGTAAAATACTTTACTATAAATTTTTATAAGAATCTCTGATGGGTCACATTGCTACGTTGTCACGGTGATGAGGAGTGCAGATGTCAAATGCAAACTAGAAAGTGGTACATATGATGGTTTGATTTTGAAAAAGATTTTGTTAAAGCAGCTTTCAGGGGCTGAGATGGTCTTTCTTCCAACAGATTGCTCAGACTTCAGTTGCTAGAAGCCAAATCCATAGATCACCACACCAAGTAACCCTCAGGCTGTTGGTTTCAGTAGACTGTGGACACGGCCATTAAGAAGATATTGATGTGAGACAAATGCATTAGTTTACTCTTTGCACAGAGACAAATCTCTCTTATGGAGTGAGGCCCTACCGCTGCTTGAAGTACATGTAAACTTAATAAGGATTACTTTTAGATGGTTATGTTTGATGGATGGTAAATGGGGTGTTATTTTTGGTAAAGCTTGCTGTTATCTGAAGGGTATTATAGAATTAAATCAGATTTAAAATTCTAATTTACTTAATCCAAGTATAGAATAAAAATATAACTTCACTTACAATTTGCTGGCATGTAGTACAAAATAAGTGAGTGGCAATTTAAGAAGCAGCCTTGACTCTACTGAAGGCGAGGGAGAGTGGCTGAAGGTAAGTACTGGCATTGATCAGGGATGGAGTCCTCAGCAAGGATGACAATACTGAAGCCATTCCTCTCTTTCTGTTCTGCCTTGGTTCCCAATTTTTAGTGTTTTTTTGTTTTGTGTTCACACCACAGATGGATGCTTTCATACATGCGTTTGATATATGTTCTTTGTTTCCTTTGATGTGACCTAAAATTCGTTCTATTCAGCTCAAAAGGTTGTATCCCTTCCATGACCTGTACTTGTCTGATCAATTTGTATTTACATCCTGTGGTCCTATGCTGTGATGCCTCTCAGGCCTCTCAAGGCCTCCACCATCATCCTTTGCTTGTACCCTTGGGGGCCAAGGCCTACAGGTCTCTTGGTGGCATTATGAGTTCACACTGTTGTCCCTCCAGGGCCCTCTGAGCTGAGCCCCCAAAGCACTCGCACCTAGTCAGCTTTGGTCTTCAAACACCTTATGGGTGGTACTAGAAGATAGAGACGTACTCTTCTTGGAGGTGCACAGAGAAAGGACAGGAGACAACAAACACAAGATGCAGCAAAAAAATTATGATTGGACATAGGGAGAATAAATTTTCACAGCAAGACTGGTCAGGCCCTGGGACAGGTGCCAGAGAGGCATTGGAGGTATTGAAACTCAGATAGATGCAGCCCTGAGAAGTCTGCTCTAGCTTTGAAGATAGCCTTGGTCTGAGCAGGAATTAGGACCAAATGACCTCCAGGAGTCCCTTCCAACCTAAGGTATTTTATAATTATGTGTTTTCTGATTTAAACTGAAGATATAAAACAATGTTGTGATAAGAGAGCCCATGCTTCTGTGCAATGGAATTGCCCAACAACTTTCCTGGTTTGCTTTTCTGTTTAGGTTTAGTGACATTTTTAAGCCTCTTTACGTTGAATGCTCAGTAACTGTAAGACTGCACTTCACAGAAATGTCAGTGCCTTTAGCTTTAAATATTTCAGCCTGTTCCCCTCTTTAGGTCTGTGAAATGTTTGTTGCTCAGCCAGAGACCACTTCATCAGCAACATAGACATTCCTACTATAGAAGAGACTTCTGTGTGAGACCACTAGCCTAAAGCTAAATTACTTTGCATGGTTCAGAACTAGCAGTGGGTCAATAGTGGAGAAGTCGGGAAGCAGTTGCCATAAAGAGCACCCATCCCCACTCCCCTTCACCTGCCTGTTGCTGGCTACTTTGTTTTCCCAACGGGATCCAGCTTGACAAAAGGCCAAAACCGGGGGACAGATCCAAGACCAGCAGTGGGTATATCTACACAGTACATGAGCGCAGTACTTCATGTGAGAGTGCCAGTCTTCCCCACCTTGTAGCCTATATTCCCTGCCCAGATGCACCATTTTCTCATCCCTTGGCATCAACTGAAACATCTTATACCCTTAATATTGACCGCAGCCATCATGAGCCTCCTAAGATTCTATAGCACCTTTTCTCACTCTTGGATGTTGTTTTCTAAGTATAAAAAAAATTCCTGTTAGTGTCTGCCTCAAGTACAGTGGGATTTTGGGCTACTCTCGGAGCACCGAGGATAGGACTCACAGGAATCTTACAGGCAATGAGAAGGACACATGGAGTCATGTCTGCATGAACTGGGCTTTTGAGGTCCAACCTGCTGAGATTTCATAGAGGACTTTTGATTTTTGCTCTGCCCAAGAAATGAGTCCCCAAATGTGGCATAAGTAATTCTACATGGTTGTTTGTGTTAACAGAGTGGTGGTTTTGCCATCATCAGATCTTACCTAATGATGGGCATCTGTGTAGAGAGAGTGGAGTCAAGAACAGAGGGATTTACTTGAAGTACTAGTAGTAAATGTCTAAATGTCTAAATAATTTAAAAAGAGATACAGTCCTCAAAGTTTTCCAGAGTTTCCAGTTGAAGTGCTCTTTGGCTGATAATATATCTGATTAGACAGCAGTTCAGACTGGTGCATCCTGGCTGCAGACATCTCTTTCACCCAACATGATACTGTTTTACATGTACCACGTTGTCCCACTGCAGCACACAGCATAGAGTTTCTTCTTCAGAGCTGCATTTCCAAAAAATGTGATGGTTATTGAGGGTGGAAGAAAGAGAGGGAGCATATATTTCTCAGCAGAAGTCTCAGAGATAAAAAGAGTGTGGTTGAAAAGCTCTTGCAACTGACTATGTGAACCAGAAGCACATGTTTTTCACTAACCTGTGCTGCTGTGAAAAAGCAAGTGGCCTGAGTCTTCCTAGAAGCCCACAGAGATACCTAGAGGGGCAGCCTAGATCCAGCCAAGCTGATGTTTGGACAGAAACTCAGTGACTGAAAATAATCTGATTGGGCAGGTGCACCAAAAGGAATTGAAAAGTGGTCTAGAGGTCAGAGTCAATAAGTGGAAATCTCATACATTCATTCAAGTACGTTGGCCTCTGCCGCATTATTTTCAGGTAAATAGAAATCTGCCTGATTTCCAAGACACATAAAAAATTGGTAGTAGAATGGCAAAGGCAGTTTTCAAAAAGGAACTTGACTTTAAGTGCTCTGAGGACATTATTAAAAACAGTTAGCTGACCATCTGAATTAACTTCTCTGTATACACAATGACATATTGCTTCATCCAAATGCTACCTTCAGTAACCTGGCTTTTTTGCCTAGCCTTTAGACGACATTTGGTCAAAAGCCTTAAATGAAACAATGATCACAGGGATTTCAGTTTAAATCATCTCACCGTGTAGGGGATACTAGCAAAGGCTGTAATTATTTGTCAGCTATTGCGTGATGTTCAGCTTCCAAAATGAAGGGAAACCTTTGGCTGATAGTACAGGCACTGCAGTGGAATTAGCAGTGATGCAATGTGGCTTTCATTTTCTGTAATTGTCACAGCTGCTACCACAATTATGATCATTATTCCATCAGGAGCTAATGCTAATGCTCCTGATATGGAAGGAAAGGGGAAATGTTTGGCTAATCATTTGGTGATGGCTTAACTGTGGAGACTTGTTGGGTCACAAGTTCAGTTGCAGCCCTGATACTTCTGCTGCTGAGTGAAAATTATTATTCATGTCTGTTAAAAGTTTGGGTGAAAGAGCTGATATTCAAAGACTGTTCTGCAGTGGATTTTCGCATCCATGTTTTAGGAGTTAATGCCTTCGTTAGAGGCATTAGCAGAAAGGAAAATGAATGTGTGCTAAGAGCCCAGCTCCGGAAGGTACAAGAGACTTTCACTGATTTCAGTGGAAATTTAAAGCAGCAAATCCTTCAACTTCTTGAAGCCTTTTGTTCTTAAGAAACAGCTTGAGTTTTCCACTCAATGCAAACACAAGCAGAATAAATCAACACTTAAAGTATTGCACATTGAATAATAACACCCAGCTCACCCATAATAATGTTTCATTAATAATCAAAGATAGATCTGCAATGCACTGTATTCACTGCATTAGAAAACAGGTTAAGGACAGGTTCCTCGGTAACTGTACCACCAACTTCAGCTGCACACAATCTCATTTTGAAATATATAATTCAATAATTTATTTCACTTTTACAAGAAAGTACTTTAAAAAAGGCATCTTAATGAGAACTAACTTAATTTACAGCTCTGTCACACCCATGTGTAGTAGAAAAGCCTTTTGTTCTGTACGAAACACCTCAAAGTGTTCATAGGGACTTATACACAGAGCAGGAATAGAATCACATGGGTTCTTTTTCTTGGTATCTTCAGGGTTCAAGTGTGCTCCCCACCATGTTATTGTAGCAGAGATTGTTCCTACCTGGCATAAGCCACAGGGTCACAGAAGGGTTGAGGTTGGAAGGGACCTCTGAAGGTCATTTGGTCCAACTCTCTGCTCAAGCAGGGTCACCTAGACCCAGTTGCCCAGGGCTATGTCCAGACAGCTTTTGCATATCTCCAATGAAGGAGATTCCACAACCTCTCTGGGTAACCTGTGCCCAGTGCTCAGTCACTATCACAGTAAAAAAGTGCTTCTTTATGCTCAGATGAAATCTCCTGTGTTTCAGTTTGTGCCCATTGCCTCTTGTCCTGTCACTGGGCACCACTGAAAAGAGCCTGGATCTATACTATTTGTGCCCTCCCTGCAGATATTTGTATACATTGATAAGATCACTCCGAGCCTGCTCTTCTACAGGCTAAACAGTCCCAGCTGTCTCAGCCTTTCCTGGTGGAAGAGGTGCTCCAGTCCCTTAATCATCTTTGTGTCCCTTCATTGGACTGGCTTCAGTATGTCCATGTCTCTTCTGTACTGGGGAGCCCAGAACTGGACACAGTACTCCAGGTGTGCCCTCACCAGTGCTGAGTAGAGGGAAAGGATCCCCTCCCTCAACCTGCTGGCAACAGTCCTCCTTAATGCAGCCCGGGATACCATTAACCTTCTTTGCCCCAAGGGCACGTTGCTGGCTCATGTTCAACTTGGTGTCCACCAGAACGCCCAGGTCCTTTTCTGCGAAGCTGCTTTCCAGCTGGTCAGCCTCTAGCATGTCCTGGTCCCCAGGTGAAAGACTTTGTGTTTCCCCCTGTTGAAGTTCATGAGGTTCCTGTCAGCCCATTTATCCAGCTTGTAGAGGTCCCTCTGGATGGCTGCAACTTTCCTCAGTGCTAGCCTGCCTAGAATGCTTTTAGAGCTTCAGCTTTCCTGCTCCTGTTGTTAAGAGGTAAAACCACAGCACTTGTCCTAGGAAAAGTGTCCTCCTGTCCTCCAAGGCCGAAAGATTTTTCCTCTCCCTTCCAGTATGGATGGACGCTGGATACCATATGGTACCGCAGAGCAGTGTCATTTCATACTTTACTCCTTCATAAAGTCAGAAATTAACATTTAGATCTTGTTTGATATATTGTATATCTTATCTAACATGTTCCAAACCTGGAATTTCATGCTGATTTCTCTTTTCTGATGTCCAGTAAAATACAGAGTGGTGTATCTGCAAATTTTATGTCATAAAAAAAATGGTTAAGGTTCAAGCTTCCTTTATTATTCATAAAGCATAGTCTTGTGCAAGCTTTACACAGGGCTTATAAATAACATATGAAAAGCACAAAAGCTTGCTCTAAGGATGGACTTGCTGGCTGAACACAACCTTCTCATCCTTCTTTGTGATACTGCTGGGATGTGTTCATGGAGAAGCTGCATTTCTTTACCAGCTGGCTGCTATTCCCTTTGCACCTACTACCCTCCTTAAGATCTACGTATTTCAGAGAGTGCTCAAAACACACTAGGGTATTTAAGGATCCTTTCCTCACAGAGACTATTCTTTCTTCCCTACAAGGAAAACAGTCTTTCTGGGGTCACTTGTGTTAACTGTTGCAGCTTTAGATTGAGCTCCCTGCTGTCTCACCAAGTCATGTCTTCATCTCACTTGCAAGCTCTGCAGAACATGAGACACATGCCCACGCCACTGGTGGCCTGGCTGTGCTGGCTTTGCTGAGGCCAGCGCCCTGCTTCAGCAACATTCTTGGGTTGCTTTGTTTCCTCAGTGCTTGTGGATGGGCAGGGCTTTAGAAACCAGAGTACAGTCTGTAAATCAGTACAAGCGAAATTTGTGGGCAACTTCCTACCCAGACCAGCTAAGTTTCTAGAACCTGTACTTCCAAAATTATCCATGGGAAACGGGTAGGTATGCTGGGTTTCGCATAAAAAGATTAAATTTTGCTTTATAAGGTGGGGTTTGGTGCATAAAAAGTCAGTCTCCAAAAGAGGCTGGGTTAGCTGAGTATCCTTCTTCACTGGCTTCTGCTGCTGAAGGATGTTTTGTGTGTGCAGGCTCCTGAGACACTTGCTGTAACAGTTCAGCTCTTTCTCTGGAGGGGAACGGCTTTGGTCAAGGCTAGTCATTCATGGAAATGTCTCCAGTTTCTAGCTCAGACGGGTGCTGTGTGTTCAGTGCAGAGCTCAGGATGGGGGTCTGTGCCCCCCTCTAGGCCCCAGGGCCACTAGTGGCTTAGTGAGGGGCTGCACTGCTGCTGCATCCTGGGTGATCTCAGGGCATATCATCCTGCAATATCCATGCTGGTTATACCACATTTGTGTTATTTCAGGTCACTGGCAACTAAGGAAATCTTCATTGTAACAGGGGACTCCTGTTTTTTTTAAGCTACGGTTTAATCACAAAAAGCATCTTCAGCTAAGGCAAGGTTTAAAAGCAAAGCAGACCACGTCACAATGGGAGGATACTAGAGCAAATATGCCTGTTGTATTTGTCAGTTACCACCCTCGGTCTATTCAGACCTAGTATACACTTCTGCCCGCATAGATTAATTGTTGCCTCATTCACCAAGAGATATAACAGTGAAGGCATTTGCCTCCTTTTCCAGACTTTGGCTTCAATGGTGTTAATTTTCTTTAAACAGTAAGCAAATTACTCACTTCACTGAATTGTTCTTGGCAATCACCTTTAAGAACAACGGCAACATTAGCAGTGACATGCTATATGTGTCTGTGTCTGCCTGGTCTGCGGATGCACATTTAACAAAATCAGCACAGTGGCAAATGAACAGCAAGGAGAGCATCTTACTGTGAGAATTTCGTTGCTGTGATGTAGCTTCACCTAGTTACATAGTGAAGGGCAGCACTAACTCCTTCAGAAAGAGATGACCATTTCCTTTAGCTGTATGATCAGTCTTTTCAGTGCACCTGTCAGTGGAATGGATGGGAAGTAATCCTGCAGAAGAGATTTCGACAGAGGCCTGCTCTGCCTGTAAATAAGAGCATTTAGTACAGATATGAGTGTGAAATATTACCATATCAATTTCAGAATTTCACAATCCTCATTTGAAGGTTTAATTTTGATCTTTTGTCTCCTTGACATAATTTACTATTTTCCTTCTCTTTAGTGAATGTTGTAAGCAAAATATTGCCTTCTCCTAGCAGTTACTCTTTTGAAGTACATGAAGACTCATATCATATCCTTTTTGTTTCTTTTATTATCTAGGATAAACAATTCTGGTTCCTTCCAACTTTCTTTATAGGTTGTGCTGTCTAGACCATTGATAATTCATGTTCCTTTTTGGTGGACTTTCTCCCATTGCTCAGTGGCTTTCCTGAGGGACCAGAACCAGATTTGGTTCTGCAGCTGGGTCTCATGAGTACTGAGTAAATAAAAGGAATTATGTATTACTAGTATAAGCAATACTCCCTTTTTTACATTCTATGATGATGTTCCTTTTTTTGCCTAAGGATGATGATTATTTTTTAATTTGTGGTCAGGCTGTGATCAGCTCCAGGATGTTGTGTTTTCTGCAGGGCAGCTGCTAACCAATGTCCCCTACTCTGTACTTGGGCAATTGCTTTCTTGTGTAGAATTTTTCACTTGATAAATTGCAGTTGGCTTTGTTTTTCTAAAAAGTATATCCAATATTTAGAGTTAATTTCTATTCTACTCTTGTACTCCAGTGTTCTTCAGCTTTTCCTGTGCTGGAGTTACTGTCTCTATCCCATCACATAGTCAGGAATTTTGCTCACCTGAAGTTTCCTGTGAGGGTGGAGAGCATGGGGGCACCTTGCAGGTATCAGGAGGACTATGAAAAGACTGAGTTTGCAGGGGAGAGGTCTGCTTAGCTTCCCGCAAATGAAAAAAGTTGGTGCAGATGCCAACACAGAAAGGCCAGCTTCAACATGACAAAATTAATCACCCTCCTTTCCCATAGTGTGGAAACCAGAACATTGCAAGTGCCCATTCCTGTTCTGTGACTGAAACCACCAAGTGTCAGGCCTCAGGCCTTTACCTTCTCTGAGGTGAAACTGAGTGACTTGCCAAGTCCCAGATCAGGAGCTGCATGTCATTTCGAGCCATGAGCTTCACCAGTAATACCATCAAGAGTTCAGCATGGCTAAGGCTTCCTTTTGGAAACCTGTGGCAGGAAATGGTTACAGCTAAAGTGACTTAGAGGCTTTTCCAAAGGAAGAATACCATGCTCTTCCAGGAGTGCAAGACATATAAAGCCCTCATATAAAGTTAGATGTATCTCCTTAAGTGTAACCTCTACAACAGTTCAGGCATGCTCGCCCCCGTCTGCAAGGAGCAGGCTGCATTGCCACAGGCTGCTCCCCTTCTCTTGTGCTATCTTCCCCCATCTGTCAGTGTTTTCATTGATGCATCTTTGGTGCCTTCTCAGCTCTTAGAAGTTTTAGGTCTCCTTTGATCCTAGAATTAGCCTTGGGTAGTGTATTCTGTCCTAGCCCAGCTGGAGCCAACTGTTGTTATCTTAACACCTTTGAAGCTGTTTACCCGAGACCAAATTTACTTATTCTTCTTTTTTCCTGCTTGTCTTCTGCACCTTTTCACAGCCCCTACGGACTCAATTCTAGGCATTCAGCCAGGAAATGGGACAAAATTAGAGATGAAAACAGAATCACAAGTACATTCAGACAAAAATATTACAAAATTGACAATCTGACACCCACCATTTGCCACTTCTATGAGTCCAAGGGTTTATAAAGCATCAAGAATTTGAAGCCTTGGAGATCTGGTGAGGAGAAGACTGCTGAGCCTGAGAAAGTAAAGACCACCAAAGAACTTCCAAAGGAAGGGGCAGCAAACATTGTCTTCTGCAATTAACCTCCAAAAATACCTCTTGATCCTTCTCTGAGGCTCCAGCAGGAGTTGCTGGGTCTGCATCTGCACCTCCCAGAGAAGTTCATGGCACTCCCACAAATTTAGTCTGTTCCAGAGTGAAATCTCATGAGCTGGAACTCTCCAGCCTGCAGATCCGTGGCTCGTATCTACTGCTGTACCCTGGAATTAATGTGCAAGAAACAGCAGTGTGTTACGCGGTGTGTAAACTGTGTTTAACAAAAGTTGCATATGTGCTCTCATGAAACCTAAACACAGAACTTCATATGTTGCAAAGCATAGGTTATACATTCTTCTGCTTCCATATTTTATTACTAAACAAAACCAACAAAGAAACCCAAAACCCCTCTCTTCACTGTCACATTAAATATTTCTGTGGAGAACTGCTGTTCTTAATGGAGTTCATTAATTTTACAGAAAGCTGAGTCAGGAGCAGTGTCTACGCAGTTCACAACCCATAAAGATCACCCCGTTTCCCTCCAAGGAGCTCAGAGGCATCACCTGATACTTCAGTCTTTCAAAAATAAAACGGTACGTGCCAAGCTGAGAGCCAGAGAGACCAGATGGTGCCAGTGCCCAAAGGCACCTGAAGTTGCAGGGGTTCACTGTGTCCAGAGATCCCACAGACAATGTGCCGTGCTGTAGAGATGAATTGTGTCAATCTGATCTATAGAAAAATGTGACACCAGAGCCACTGGCAGCAGTTTGTAAGTAAGAATAGGTTTTGTGCATCACCTCAGAGAGCTTGCCCACACAAGGACTTTCCCTGATAGTCAGGGCACATCTGCTGTCACCTTGATGGTAGAATAGCTGTGTGTGAGATGGGCTGTGGAAACACATGGTACCCAGCAGGACATAAGCAGGGAGATCACAGCCGATTGCAGTCAGACAGCTCCAGAGAAGGTTGCTTCTCTGTCGGAAGTCGATAATTTCACACAAGTATTTTGCACTGCATTGATTTCAACAACAAGAATAGAAACTATTCACCATGAGTTTGTTTTGTTTTTGTTTCAAAAAGAGGTTTTGTTACAGTTTTAAAAATCTTACATACTTGTTAGACAAAATAAAAATTGAATATTGTGTTAAAAACAAAGCAAAATCACTGACGGATTAATTTATTTGGACATTTTGATTGCTTGGGTTTTGTTCTACCTCAGATCAGTCTTGTGTTCTGATTTTGTGGCAGTCTTTGTGAAATGTGAAATCCATCCTTGAACTGACCTGCTGACTGGGCTTTGATCCTGGTTTGTCTATAAAACTTAACCTGATGTGTTTCTTTTAAAAAACTCCTTAAAATATTACATTAATTTTATTTCTGAAAAGTAGAACTTTGATGTGATCCTCCTGTTCTGAGAATGTTTTATATTTGGAAAGCTAACAAAACCATCTATTTCAGAATTCTTTAGTATCATTTAAAAATTACTTCCAGGTAAAAGAAGAAAAATAATGTTATCACATCATGTATTGATTTCATTTGGATAATAACATGACTGAATCAGAAGTCACAATGTAATTTTGTAAGTGTTTAGTGAAGTACTAGAAGCTAAGAAAACGTGGAGATGGGGCTTTCAATGTGATGTCTTTGGCAATGGTTGTGTTGTGCAGATTGGCACTTCCCACCATGCAAGTAATACATTCAAGGCAGATTTTTTAAATGAAATGACTGCATCTCTGGCTCAAGACCTGTTATTCCTTTTCCAGAGCTGACAAAGCTGTGCTTGGTGAGATGGTTAGGGTTTAGAAGTGAATCTTGAAGAAGACTGGATCTGTCAAAAACGGAATCAAAATGGTGAGATGATCTCAGGTTTCCTTGTAAAGGGGCAATTTTGTCAAAAGACATGGTGGTGTGAACACACAGAGAGTCCTGAGAACAGAACCGAGCTCTGAGTGTCTTCTTGTTTTTCTTTGTAGCTCTTTTCCATTTTAATCTATTTTAGGAGCCTCAGTGCACTGTTCCCACTCCGTGACAGCAAAGGAGTCTTTACGTGGTGTAGACTAGAACAGACTGCAGTGTAGGAGGACAGTGGATTACTGTAGCCTCATATTACAAGCAAATTTAGCAAGTGCTTTAAAAAGCCAACATAACAACTAATATCAATAAGACCGTGACCAAAAAAAAGTCTAGAAATACAAATCCGAGTCTTATTTTATTCTAAGAGCATATCTTTTTTGAAAGAGACTGGGGATGGGTGAAAAAGCACACTATTACAATAGCAGGAAAGAAGATCAACCTAAATGAGTGACTTCCTGGCTGACTCACAATCTATTACATTAATAAGACCATTGATTAATCTTTAACTAAATCCTCTTTTGCCTTTTTTAAAATTTTAAATTATTTTTAAAGTTTAATGAGTTAGGTTAGCTAGATTAACATGTAGTTAATGGATGGCAGGGTGAAGAAAGGACTCAGATATTGTTTATGGCTGTTGTGAATGTCAGCGTTCTAGGAATGGCTTAAAGGTTTGAGAGGGATCTAATCCTTTCTTCTCCCTGATGTATTCCAGGCAATTGTTGATGCAGGTTAAGTAACTTCCCCAGTGACCCATAACTCCCCAGTAACTGCTGGCTTGTCTGCAAATGAACAACCTCTACTGAAAGAGTAAGGAAAGCAAAACCTGCCTTTGTCATTCAGTAGATGGTGCTCTTCCCTTCTCCTGAAGTCATGGCTCATGCTGCTAAGGAGCCTGGGAGAAGGGATTAGGTCTCTCTAGTGAGCACTCACTGAACTACCTCTAGATACAGAGTCCAGGTTTTGAACCTGTGATGACAAGGAAGACATTAATAAACTGGACTGAGTTCAGTGAGGGAATGCCAAGGTGGTTGGGTTTGCAGCACTTTTTCTCTGTGGGGATGGTCATGAATGGGGCTGGTCAAGCCTGAAGAAGAGATAGCTTTTGGGAGGGGGACTTAACAGCATCCCTCCCAGTGCCTATGAGGGGGTGGGTGAGAGGAGAAGCCCTCTCAGGCTTTTCCCAGTGGTGCATGGCAAGAGTTTGAGAGAAAATGGGCATATGCTGAAAACAGTTTTCGCCATGAGGACAGTCATGCAGGAGTGCAGGTTGCTCAGAGAGGCTGGACAAGAGACCCCCTGCAGTCCCTGCCAGCCCAAATTGTCCTGTGTCCCTATGTTACCATAATTCCCTGTTACATTACAGTTTGCTTTAAAAGCAGAAGCAATCCTGATAGATTAATGTGGCTTATTAGTGACCTAAGATAGGATTTCATTTCAGTCCAAGCAGAAGCAATCCTGATAGATTAATGTGGTTTATTAGTGACCTAAGACAGGATTTCATTTCAGTCCGCTTTAAAGAGGCAGAAGATACTCAGAGAAATGTGCACACGGGTGACCTGCTCATTTGCTCTCTGCTGGGGAGGACGAGCTTGGAGAGTTGCATTTGGGCTGGGGACAGGACCTGTGCAGGGAAGGGTGAGCCTGAGGGACCTCCCTTGTTCACAGGTTGGCCCTGGCTTTGTTTACTTTATTGTATTACTCAGAGAGGCAAGGATTCACCAGGGAATTCATTATGAAGATGAGGAGAAAGATCAGTCTGGGCTGATGGCAACTTCAGCAGTAGACCTTGGATTTTCCTTTAAGAAGCCATTACATAGCATACAGCTGTAAGAAAAGCCCTTCTTAGAAACTGAACATAGCTGTAAGTACCTAAAATGCTAATGGGCTGCTTCATCTGTGAGCAAATGCCTCTGGTTGTTTATTCTCAATAAAAATGGCTGCCCCTTGTAAGAAGGAAGGCATTACGCACATTCAAATTACAAGTGAAGTTTCTAAAGTGCAGAGAATCAAGTCTGGTAAAAGAAACCATACCTCCCCATCAGTTTATTACTGAATATTGTAATCTCTGTTTTGGCAGACTGAAGGATACTACTCCATTACACACGACGATGTCACACCATAAAGAGATGGATTATTTAATAAGTACTAACTATGTATTTCAGCAGTATTGCTAGCAAATTAAACTGGTGCTCATGCTTGTAAAAATACAAAATATGTTTGGCTATCTTGATTTAAAGCTGCTAAGAAAGAGCAACTCTTTTTACTTCCCCACTGGATTCCCCAGCTTGCTGCTGATTTCTACCACAGAGTTCCTGCTAGCGGCACCTACTCCTGGCTGAACCTGCAGAAATGTTTCTGACATATGCTTGTCTTCTGTCACAATCCGTCTGGGGTTTGCATAACCACTCAAGTGTGGGCTGCTCCATTTTGTACTGCAGAAAACAAGCCAGAAAGTCTGTGATAATAATTTTGGAGTGATTATGTTGCAAAAATAATAATGGAATGAGATATTTGAAGTCTTCTGTCTTTGATACACTGCACAAATCACACTAAAAGTGGGATGCCTCCATCACCATTACAGATGAGACAATAGATGCTGGAACTATCCCATCTCAGTCTCTAAAGATGTATTTACACACTTAGCACACCCTGCAGCACCAACTAGACTACAGGCAATGGACCCACCTTTATTGCAGCATAGCACACTCAGAGAAAGGGCCACCACTCAAGAAGAGATGTGGATCTAGTTTATACAGGAACTAAACCAGAATCTCCCATGGATGCTGAAGTTCAGATTCTCAGGCTAGATGCAGTCTGGGTTTCATCCTGTAAATGAGCAAGGATTCAGAGATTGCTTGGAGCAGCAAACACAACTTTTTCCAAGCTCATCACTATTCAGACATGAAGATTGCACACAGTTCTTAGTCTAGCAAAAATAGTAAAAATAGTCATCAAAATCAATACTCATTATGAGCTATTTCATTCTCAAAACAAAATGCAGAGTTGATTTTCAAATAATTCCTTAAATTAATCACTTTGTATTTTGATTTTCTCTTTGTCTCCTATTTGACATGTGCTGTACCATTCTTTCCCTGTTGGATTTAACTGAACAGGATTTTTAAGAGCTCTGACTAATCTTTATTTGACATGTGCTGTACCATTCTTTCCCAGTTGGATTTAACTGAACAGGATTTTCAAGAGCTCTGATTAATCTCTATAGTATGGGAAAAAAATCTTCTGTGAACAAGGGGAAAGCAGGCGACACTAATTATCTCCAGCACGGAAGAACTCCATGTCAAAGAAATCCAAGCTTTGAAATATATTTTCCTGTCAAAACTTGGCTCATTAATATGCTTATCAGTCATGTACATATTCAAAGTATGTGTCATATAATAGCAATCTGAATGTGTCAGTGTCATGTGGATGAAATATACAATCCTCTTTTTGTTTTTTTTACATATTCAAAGTATGTGTCATATAATAGAAATCTGAATGTGTCAGTGTCATGTGGATTTTTTTTTTTTAAATTAAGAGTCTTTTCAGGAATGTATTTATTCTGTTATGTGGTTCTTGTTCCGTCTCTCTCCTGCCAACCCAGCAGGTGGGGTAGGGCTTCCTGTGCACTACAAGGTTCTGGTTTTTCCAGCAGGAAAACTCAAGCAACCAATAATTTTTCTGATCCTGCGCTCAAAGCTCAGTAAGGGCTGATGTTCATCTGTGTGGTCAAAAAGCCTCAGCATTAAAATATTTTCCCTTTTTTTCCTTCCCCTACCTTGTCTTTTTGTGTAAATGTTCAAAAATCAGACACCATAAAGCATCTCAGAAGACCAGCCATTTGGAATAAGTATTTTATTAATGTGTATACTTCTGCCAGCTGGGTGCACCTTCAGGCAGAGCTTTTGCTGCGGGCTGGACCAGGACCACCTACACAGTCCCTGCAGCAAAGCAGGAACATGTGTCTTGCCTGCAGGTCTCTGACATTCATCTCCTGTTTCTCTCCCTGCCGCAGGACAGCGAGGGCTGATGTAGCTGAAGGCTGCGACTGTGGCTAGCAAGCTGTCCTGTCGCGGGGTGGGCAGGCCTGCACGTGTCCGACATACTTCCCATGTGCACTGAAGGGGTTGATGCCCTGAAAACGTTGGCAATAGGAAGGGCTGTGGGACATCTGGGAGGAAGTGTACCCCCCTTGCTTCACATCTGCTACCTGGACCTCCACAGGAGTACCCTGCAGAGCATACACAGGAAACCTCCTCCAGCATGTACAGGAGAGCAATGAAGTGGGCTCCTACCACCATCAGAAAGCTTTTGGGCAGGTGGAAGGCACTGATTCCTCTTTGAGGGCTGAAGGAAATGAGCAGCTCTGCTTGGTGTTTTTTTAAAGCACTGTAATATGGTGATTAATTTTTTTTTATGGTCTCCTTTTGCCAGCCCCCATAGTAATGGTTATATAAATGCCCTACATTACAGCATCAGGAGAGTTTGTGCAGAAAGGAGTGAAGTTTTGCCTGATGCCTCAAAGATTCCCCAGCTGGTTTTGCAGCAGTGGGTCAGCAAAGGCATCTGGCAAAGGTGCCAAAGAGGGAATGCAGGTGTGTGTACAGTCAATACTGGAAATACTGTGGAGGTGGGGTTTTTTAAGAAAAATATATCGAGCTAGAGCACCTTATTTCAACGTTACACACTCTTCCCAATTTATACAGCTTTGTCACTGTGAAGCAGTTTATTACCACGTTGAAAGAAGAATGTAGGGCCAGTTAGTTTGGCCCTATGTTTCTGTAAACATATGACTTTTATCTTCTAACTTGTAGCACCTTGTTTTCAGCTGTCATACTCCTGCTAAAGCAATGCTGGTGCAAAGGCTGGTGATGTCTTCCACCCTCTGCGAGGCCTGTCCATCAACACAAGGCCTCAAAACCACATCAGACTAACTGGTTGCCCTGACAACTTATTTCTGGTTTAGGGTTTTTTTATCTTCCTTGTAATAGCTACTCACCACAACACAGATGTACTCCTTGCTCTGCCTGCTGTTAGAACAGGTATAATTTTCTGTCAAAGGCAGTCTCTACTCTGAGAGTACAAGGGCTACCCATTTTTAATTAAGCACTAAAAATACGTTAGTGGACACAAAAGGCAGGAGTTAGATCACGAGTAGACATTTGCCGATTATGGTCACCCATATTGCCCACCTGACTGATGTACTTTTTATTGTTTTAGGTGGCTAACATTAAAAGCTAAGGCAGTGCTTACTTAAAATGCATAAAATTTCATTTTTCTGATTTAATCAAACTCTAATCCAGTAATTGATAGGGGATTGTGTAAGAGAACTGTTCTTCCATCACCCTTGGTTCTGAATATGCAATTTTCAGACTGCTTGAAGTCAAAATCTTCTCCTGATATCCAGGTTTTCAAAAAAAACCAGCTACATCATTATTGTTATTTTCAGCTAGATAAATTAGTTATTAGGGGCATACAGATAAACTCACTTCCTCTTCCCTCCTAAATTCTTCACTTCTTAATATAAAATGAATCTAAATGAACTTTTTGTTTGAATTAAGAGACTGACATACCCAGGCTATGTATTTTTCATACTTACAATTACCTTTCACTTATTAGCCTTCAATATTCCAGCCCAACTTTCTTTGAATTCCCTGGATATATACAAAAGGAAAACCCTTCTTTCCACATTTAGACTGAACACTGGCAGGGCAGGTCAGGATCCTGGATTGCTTCTTCTGCTTATGTTAAATTTGCACCAAACTGAGACTGGAAGCTTGTTTGGGTGGTGGAAATGGGGAATACTCTGCTGACAACACTCAAATCTCAGCCACCTACAGCCAGCCCCAAGCCTGGGGTGGGTTATCCTGGGTGGTGAGTGGAAATGTCTGTGTGTCCCAGAGGGGACATGGCGTGTCACCCTGCTGCTTCCCCAGCCAGCCTGTGCGCAGTGGCACAGGAGGTGATCCCATCAGACACAGGGCTCAGCCCTTGCTGCACCAAACTCAGTCAGGAGATGCTATCAGGTGCTGTTTTGCCATCCTTGCCACACAAGTCACACTGAGTTTTTCATCTCTTGGGCTATTTCAACCTTCAGTTACCCCAAGAAATGAGGAGTGGAGGATATTATAAAAGAGAGCTCTTAGCCTGGTTTATTGAACAGCTGTACAGAGCAGTGTCCCATAGAAGCAATGAAGTGCCTTCAGTCTAGAAATGACAAAAATATATGTCTTTATTGATTATTGTCTTAATTTTCATAATCAATAAACTAACTAAGCAGAGCCAGTTTGCACTTCCAGCCTTTCATTTCTAATTAGAACTAACGAATAGGCAAGAGAACTACACAGAAGAGTCACTGATTGAGTTATAAAGCAGATTTCTAAATAAATAGGCTATTTGGTTCCCTCTGGGAAAGAAGTCAGCAGTATGTCACTCACAGAGGGTGTTACACTGACAGGTGACAGGGATGGTTTTTGTTTTAATCCTAAAAATGTTTCTTAAGGCACTGTCAGAGCGAAAGTTGAAATCTGTGTAATGTTATATTTCCTTTGAATTCAGAGAGAAAAAACTGCAACCATTTAAGTTTGCGGTTTGAAACCTAGCAAAGATAGGCTTTGGTCAAGAAGGATGTAGAACTTTTCCACAGAAAGGTAAAAGAACGCCATTTCAGACTATACCAGAGAAGATTTGTTATTGTGACTGGTTTGGATGACACAGAGACTGCTTTTGAAGTTAGGTTGTTTTGTTTTGTTTTGTTTTGTTTTAATACCTTTTGGCTTATGCACATCTTGCAGAATCCAGCCCCATGCCCTACCAAGTTAAATTGCTGATCCTCTAGAAAGAGAAAATGGTATAAATAGTTATCAGGAGGGCAGGACAGATAAGAGCGCTGTCTGGAATTTCCACAGATCCTAATGTCAGTTCAATCCTGTCACACTGATTCAAAGGAAGAAAATCCCATTGGGGTCAAAATGATGTTTTACTCAGTGAGGTCTAGTTGGACTGTACTTTCAAATCTATTAAATAAGCTTAATGGTCAAAAAGGGAAAAAAATCAAAACAAAAAAACCCCACCCAGCTTCAAAGACCTTGAACTAATAATCCGTTCTACACTGCTCAGTCTGATAAAATATATGTGGGGTTTTATGCAAAGGTGTCCTTAACTCTGATGTCTCATGACAAGTTCCTAAACCAGAAGGATTAGGGCAGAGGCACAACAGAGGCACCAGTGATGTACTCCAAGGCTAAAGGAGTTCTGTACTCATCATTTGTGGATAGATTGTAATATCCCTTGCACCCCCAGAGCGATGCAATATAAGTCACCATATAGTTTAAAAATCCCATCTCATTGCAGCAAGGATGGAGGGTTGTCGGGCAAGAAACCCTCTTTAGTACATGTTGGGGTTCCTTCTGGCCCACACTCTCAACCAATGTTCGGTTTGATCTTTAGTATACAATTCTGCATCAGAGAAGAGTGGAGTTCAAACCTCAATAAGGCACTCAGCTTTTGCACTGAGAATCTAAGAAGTCTTCATTTTTTTGGGTACAGTGCCATTTTTTAATGCTACTTTTTTGTTACTTTATTTTGTGAGAGTTTAATACATTTCCTGTGTCCTAACGATCCTTGAAGAAATCTTTTGGGTTTGCTTCCTGCCATCTTCATTCTCCATCTTCCTTCTTCTCTTTGTCTGCTGTTTCTTAATGTTCAGCTTTGTTGTTCCTGTTGTTAGTGGTAGGGAGATTTTGGAAGGCACATCCATATGATCAATCCTCTACTGCAGATGCAAGGACAGAGGAAATACAAATGGACACAAAGAAAATGATACAGTGTCTATGAAATCCCCAGATTGGAAGAGGAAATGCAAACACAGTAAGAGGAGAAAAATTCTCATTTTCAGGTGGAGGGGTCTTAACAAAATAGGGAATGAAACTGTAGGATACCATACAGTATTTTAAGCTAATTGTGCATATATTGAGATGTTTCACCCCAAAAGCATTAACAGAACTCTCAACTCTTAGTACCTAAATATCACTCCTACTATTCAGCTACACAAATTAAAAGCTGACAATATAGGTTTCCAATGCGTATTATCATTAACAAAACCAAAATCTGGGTGCATTCGTTCCTCATGGCTATGAGCAACCAACATGATACAGCCATGAAAGGAGTTACTGAAGCTAAAGGACAGCACTGTCACAAGAATATATAGATAGGAACCAGCCATTTATAACCATGACCTAAAAAACTCGGAGAATTCTAAGCATCAAAGCTGTGAAGTGCTACTATGCCTTCCTCCAGAATAGTGAGGGATAAAACTTAAATTGCACTTAAAGACAGCACTTGAATACTTTGAGGGAGGCATCGCACAGTAGTAGCAGGACCTACACCCAATGGCCCTGGAAGATCCTCCTGTCCTATGCACCTTGGAGAAGGGGAAATCGAAGTCTACAGGACATAGGGCACACCTCAGTCTGACCTTTCATCACTTCTTACCCCTTCTTTTTTTTTGCTGAGGCAGGAATATGCCTGGCTTGAGGAAAGTGAGAAAGTAGAGTAAGCACCAGTAGAACAAATAGAGAGGTGAAAAGATGAAGAAAGACTTGATGAAAGTGATCAAGGGCTGTATCTCAATGTTCTTGGTGAATGCTTTTTGGAGTTTCGGTCTCAAAGTTTGGGGGTTTGATTTTTATTATTTTTCAGTCTCAAAAATATACTAAGAAACTTTGGGATCAATTATCTCCCCTCCCCCCCCCAAAAAAAAAAAAAAAAACCCCAAAAAAAAAAAACCCCAAAAACGCACCAAACAAAAACTTGAGAGTTTCTGAGTTTTAAAAGTTGAGTTTACATGGCAGAAATTTACCTGGAAAAGCCTGAAAGACTTCTGACTGATGTCAGCCTTCCCCTCCAAAAAGGAAAGACTTTTCTTCTCCTGCAAACATTTGCTAAAAATTCTCTGTGAAGAATGGTCACAGAAGCGTCTGCGGGACTAATCCTCTCTCTCCTAGCTTTGGCCGTAAATACAGTCCTTGAATGTAGTTACCTTCTTGTTTTGGAGCCTTCTGTCCTCCATGAGGTACTACAGAGCAAGTGGAAGCAGTGGCAGGCATGGCAGTGTCAGAAGATTTCATAGCCTTCGCTCATAATTCCTTACACAACAGTTTTGTTATGAGGACGCCAATGCAATTTCCTCCTATCACACTTTGACCTGTCGAAAACTCATGACTTGCCTTTGCACATCAGCGGTAAGTAGTATGTATGGATTTAATGGTGCACTATGCATGGATGTCTGGCACAGTGACATGCCCCAGAGCGCCCGGAAAGTGCTGACCGATGCAGCTGAACCAGCACTGGGCTCTCTCTCTGTTCTTTCTTTCCTGGGTGGCAAGGAGCCACGCCCTACCACAATGCCTTTATTGTTGCAACATAAAGAACAAAACATGTGTGTTTAGCCTGATCAGTACTGGAACAAATCACTTGCACTTATAAGATTGCAAGGCCTTTTCTGGGAACAGAAATTTGAAGGCCTCAGAAACTCAAGCAAAAAAAACCTCAAAGCAAAAAGCAACAGTCAGGCAAGTTAAAATGCAGTGAGCTTGCTCCTCCTTTGAGTCACGGTGTTTCACCAGTTGCTCATTTGTGTAACTAAGTATTATAGAGCTAGGGTGACACTCATCCAGAGATCTGAACTGGAGGACAGCAACTTTCTTACAATCAAATACTTACCTGTAATACTAATCCTTGCTGCCTAAAAACAGATTTCTCCCCATTAAGAAGGTAGGAATGAACTAAAAGATTAGGAATTATAACCCAGAACAAGACTAAGTTCAGTGTCCTCTCTTGCAGCATTTCATGCCTGAGAAGTTGCCAAAAGGCCATTTGTGGGTAGTTACTCCCAAGGAAGTTTCTCACCTTCCTAACACTTCAGATACAACGCTGGAGCCACTTGTTTCAAGACAAAGACCCCAGCATGTTAACCCGTGACACAGATAAGAATCAAATATATGTCATCTGTGTAAATGGTTGTTCCTTATTTAAATTTTGCCTGGCAAGGAAGGGACGACATGCATAGTCCTCAACCTAACCAGGCTTAGTACAAAGCACTTAAGAAGAGAATCACCTGATGCAGTTGCTGGGATCTGCTGTTCAGTGATGTTGGCAGTGTCCTTGTCTTGTATTATTTCCAGGTCTCTGAAAACAGCTGTTTGATTGTTACTGTCTCCTGCATCTCTAAGTAAACTATGGGTTTTTTCCTAAGTTTTAACAATACTGGGTTTGGTGCCAAAGAGCCCTCATGGCCAGAAAACAGACATGTTCCTTGTTGAGCTTCAGAAATAATCAGCTTGTAACCAGAGCTTGTCCAAACAACATTTTGCTTTTCTTGTAGTATAGTTTATTTAGAGTCTGCTAAAGTGAGTGGAGTCAAGACTTCACAGCCTTCCTCCTAACATTGTTTTTCTAACCCTGCCTTTCCCAGCCCAACAACTCTGCCTTTATGCTTAGGGTCTCCACAGCTTCCTTTCCTTCCTTCCTTCCTTCCTCTCTCCCTTCCCTCCCTTCCCTCCCTCCCTCCCAAATGGCTCTTTATGAGTCATCCAGCCAGCCCTAACCTTGGCTTTTCTTTTTCCAGGTAAGCCAAAGGACGATAAATGCCTGACTCTGGCTTAGCTGGGAGAGAGAGGAGAAAGAATTTTCCTACCCTGCCCTAAATAGCATTCAGATACCGTAACGCAAACAGGTCACTGCATTTGGAGTGCGTATTTTGATATTATCTGCAGTGTTCACAAAAAAAGCCCCTTTCAGTAAATACATCTATTTTTGCTCTTCAGCTGACAAAAGAAAAAAGTAAAATAAACTAGTAACTCTTTTCTGTTCTTTTGATTTTCTATTCTTTTTCTTATTGCTAGATGTCTTTTGTCATAATTCAGTAAAATTTCTTCAGTGCAATTCACAGCCTCCCTTCAGCATGCAAAAAAAAAATAAAATGCTGTGTTTTGATATTTAGGGCGTGATTACAGTCTCCGCTCACATACACATGAAGAACATCGTTCCCCTGGCTTCCTAATCACTGGGTTAGGTCCCACAGGCAGCAACTCCCTCTGGCTGTGATATCTGAAAGACACCTTGCCTTTTTTACCATCCTGGAAAAAAATGTTCTTTACTGGTTCTCCCACTGTACTAACTGGTTCCTTTCTGTTAGTTCCACGAAAACAGCTAAAGGAAGTGATTAAACCTGACAGATACTGTTTGGTTTGGACATATTCTCATTCCCAGTAGCTGGACAACTGGAAAATCAGATTTGTGAGCAGATAGCAATGATGTCTACTACAGCCTGAAAGTTTTACTATTGATTTTTATAGGACTTTGTGACATGTATATCTCAGTCAGACAGAATGAGGTACAGCCCTACAAGCTGCTCTGTGCACGTTTCAGATGTGTCTCAGAATACCAAGAAGTACAAATCTGATCAAACGCATTCCCATGATCCCTTTCTTTCTCCCCCATCTTTTTCCTTAAGACCCTTCTTCTGTGATTTACACTGGTAAAGTAGCACCAGTGATACAAAATAGTTACTAATTTGCAGAAGATACAAAGTAAATGTCATTTTACATCTGCACCTTAATCCTTGCTTGTTTTCCTCTAATGTGTGAAAGATGTCTTCTACCAATCCTTCATAATAAAAAGGCATAATTGGACAAAATAGGTGTTGATTTCCCCATCTGCACCTAACCCCTTGGCAGTATTTTCCTCATTGGCACAGAAGTGCTGGGGCTGGAGGAATCATTGAAGGAGGACTCACAGACCATGTAAGCCATTCAGTTGGATGAAAGAGCCCCATGCAGCTCCTGTGCTCTCCTTGACTGCATCCATGTGGGACACAAGGGGTGTGGGAGCTGGCCTGGGAACATTAAGATGAGATATCTGGGATATTGATGGATTAAAAGGTTGGGGATGAACAGTAGAGGCAGTGAGACTAACTATGGTCAGTGTCTGAAAGCTAGGGAAAAAAGTGTTCAGGCAGTTTGATGGAAGAGCCAGGGATGACAATAAGAGCTGTATGCTATAGTCAGGGAATTGGTGGAAGGAATGTGACCCTGGTAGCAGAGAATTGGAGGGATCAAAGAAATTGAGATGGAAGAGCTGAAAAAGGAAAAGGAGTGGGGAAGAAAGCAAGCAAGGAAGGACAAATCTTAGCAAAATTACTGGGAAAAACACTGAAAAATTTGGGCACAGCTAGTCTATACAAGATCTACCAAGCAACAACAAAGCTTCAAAAATAGATTTTCTGTACTGCTTAAGACAACATCAAGCCTGGTAATTTTGTCAACAGTGAAGATTCACAACTCCAGAAAAATATTTATTTTTACCTTCTGCTAACTGACGTTCATTTAATTGTGTTACAATCTCCCCTGACAAAAGCAGTTATTTCATTATCTGTGAGATGGCCGAGGTTAATGGTCCCTTTACCGCCAGAGGTAGTGGAGAGGGTTTTGAAAGAAAGCAGGGGCACAGGAGGGCAATTTCCAAGCAAATGGCAGGTGTTGAGTCAAAGGTGATTCAGCAATTCTCATAATCTAGGCCCTTTTTCCATTTTTCCCTGGACTTTTGTGCTCGTAACACCACTATTGCCCATGGCAATGTGGGTGTTTGGGGTGAGGAGCCAGTCTAACTTCTTCAGCTGTAGTGACAATTTCTGCTCCCTACTAACCTGATTCATGTTTGAACCAGTAACCCAGAGCTGGGACACTGCCTAGCTCATTAAAAATTCCCTGAGCGAGTTTCCTGACCCAGTTCCAAAACAACAGAGAAAGCTTTTTAAGTTGTTTTTTGGAATTCATGTCATGAAATATTCAGGCAACATATGGATTATTTATTCACATAGGGGATTTAAAATTGCTGCTTTATTAAAAAAAAATGCATCTGATTTCCAGTACTGTCTTTGCTTTACAGCTATTCAGGCAGCTACTAAAGGAGCGAGTGGAGGGGGAAAGGAGGAAACTGGGACAAGGTCTTGGACATGACTACAAGGAACCAACAAATCCAGTTCTAATGCCAAATTGTTTTAATGAAAGGGCTGATTTTACCTTTTACTTGCCTGTGAGGGCAAAAGGACACATTTGTTGTCTCAACTATTTTATTTGAGTCTCTCTGTATAAAGGACCTGCCCCATTCTCCATGTATTTTGGATTAATCAGAAAAAATAATTGGTCCCTGATTTGCTTGTGCAGCATGTCCTTCATTTCAGAGTCAGACTCACAACAGATGTCACCAGGGACAGGTCCATTGAAGACACACCAGCTGTCCTGATTCATACCAGCTTCAGCTCTACTCCATGCTCTGTTAATGGAAATGAATACAGGCTTGCAGCTTCACCAAAGCTATTGTTCTTGACTTCGGGCTCCAGGCAGAAGCCCCCTCCTATTGCAGCTGTGATGTATGTCAAAGTCCTTTTGAGGAAACCAAAGGTAAAAATAGAAAAGCATCACTGCAGACAAATCTCAAGCAGGCAACAGCCCCTCTCCGTGACCTTCAGGTAAAGAAAGATTTTGCAGGAGCTCTGATTAGTACTTGAACTCTTTGGCAGATAGAGGGTCTCTTTTGCAGAGCCAGAGTAAGAAACAGAAGCACAGCAAGCTGTAGTTTCTATCTCTTTCAGCATTTGTTAATGAAAAACAAAGGTGGGACACAAAGGAACAGGATATAGAGATATGCACCGGATTTTCACACCCCTGTAGAAGCTGGAAGCACAAGGGACAGAGGCTTGGGGAAGCATCAGGGAAGAGCATGACATAAGGAATTTGGGGCTTCCTGGGGTTATTAATCTGTATCCTAAACACACCAGTCTGGTCAGGGCCTTTGTGTAAGGGAGGAAATGGATCTGTCTGTCCAGCTCCCCTGGCAGGAGTGCCCCTCGTTCTCTCCCCCAAATCCAACCAGTGGGGCCTGTGCGCAGTGATGCCCCATGGTGCGCAGGATGGAGAGGGTTGAGCTGAGGAGCAAGATTATGGTAGGGAGTAGAGAGCAATGGCTGGCACTTCTGAGGGATCCCTCTGACCACAAGCAGAAAAGGCATTTACAAGTTCACACAGAGAAATATGCAAGGTGTTAAGAGCCCTTGCAGTAGGGATGGTATCATAGCCCTGTCAAGGTTAACCTCCACACATTTGGAGTCAAAATGCTCCTGGCCTCTCCCCTGGACGGAGTAATGCTAACCAGCCTAAGAGCCCCAGAACGAATGGGGGTGTCAGCTCCTCCCTGCTGTCTGCATGTAGGTCCTGCTCTGCACCCTTGTGCAGGGACCCCAAAAGGGGCTCTGCCACTGCGGGGTCCCCAGCTGTGCTCCCCATGCCTTCACAGCCTCCCTGCGTGCTCTCCCCCTGCTCTCCTGGCATCAGGCCCAAGGTTCCCGCCACTCCTTTCCTTCTGGGTAAGACTCCTCTGACCTTGGACGACAAAATGGTCAGTTTTTAAAATTTTCCGCCCAGGAAAAGCAGAGTTGTGCAGTGGACCAGAACCCAGCAACTTCCCAGAGCAAAAAAGGCTGATGTGTCATGCACTCATCTTGCAGATCAAAGATTCCCGAAAAAGCCTGGCTGAGGTCAAGTCGTAACTTGGATAAGCATCTATTGAGGCACCCGTGGAAAAAAACAAGTAATCAGCCGTATCTTGAAAATCTTCTCAAACACAAATCAAAGAGTCCATGTAATTATAAGCCTGATGGCCTGAAACTAATCCCAGGTAAAATACTCTATAGCTAATCTGAGAGACAACTAATAAAAAATTAAAAGGAAGTGGTATATTTAATGCTGAACAAAGTGCCATTATGAAAAACTAGCTTGTTATCTGTTGATAATATTACAAGATTGATTGCAAAAGCTGTTGTAATAGGCTCTGCAGGGTGTGTGATGTAGTACAGCATGGCATATTGATTAAGAGGCAAAGTGGATTAAAAACTGGCTGGTAGGTCTCAAAATTTAATGGGGATTTCTGTTTTAATGGTTGTGTTTCTACTGATACCCACAGAGATCAATTTTTAGCTTTATGCCATTTAAACCTGTTCATTGACAGCCTAGAGAAATGCAGTAATTTGCAAATGTTAAAAAAAAAGGGACACTAATCAGTTATGAAGAAAACAGGTCTCTGATACAGAACAACATGTATCTGTCCGTAAATGAGATGCCAGTAAACAATATGTATTTGAGTGTGGCCTATGATGAAAGTGTATTTCTACAAAGACTGCAAGGTAAGTCCTGGTGAGGACTGTAGTGGAGGCTGGAGGTCCTGATGCATCATCTGCTGAACGTGAGCTTGGAAATGATGATGGTAAAACCACCTGATGTCATCTTTGCTATATCCTGATTATAAAAGTGCAAAGCAAAAGGAACTGAGAGGTTTGTGTCGCGCCCACAAGGAGGCAGCTGCTGAAAAGTTTGTCCCATCTGATGCCTACAAATTCAGGGAAGATGCTGATGAAATTGGAGAAGATTCAGGGACCAGCCACAGAAATTACTGAGGGACTGGAAAACATGTCTCTTGAGAAGGAAATCAAGGTGTTTAACTTAGTTAGTTTGTTCAAAATTATGTTGGCCAGGGAGCTGTTCACTTCATAAACATGTGGAACAGAGATATGATAGTTAGACTTCAAGATAACAAATAAATTCAAAATCTGGAAAATTGAGCTGGCCACATATAGGGTATTTTTCACACAGTTTCCTAGGGATAGCACAGTCTATGCAATTGGGCTGTCTGTTCATCTTTCAGTTCCATCCCTTGTTTTTCCTCCTTCTCTCCCACCCAGGTGAGTTTAAAATATTTTTGGTATGTTTGTCCAGTTACAAGCAAAGTTCCTGGGGTGAGGCAGTGGGAAAACAGAAATCTCAGAGATATGACAAGTCCATAAGCATCCTAACAACAAGCGACTGGGCAGAGCAGTGTGTGGATTCATGCTCTTATACAGAGGAAGGCAGCTGTGATTATGCTTCATGCTGTTTAGCGCAGAGGCCAGCCAGCCAGTCAGTGCGCACACACACAACACACTGCCCAGCCAGCCAGTTCATGCCCCATTTGGCTTCTATGAGATTTTTCTGAAAGCCTAACCAAGAGTGTCACAAAGATTGAATCAGAGCAGTCCTGTGGGTTGTATACTATAGAATATCAGAGTGGTAGCCTTTCTGGTCTTATTGTCTCTGAATCCATGACCATTTAACTCATAAAAATGATGACAGTGAAGAAAGAAGAAAGGAAAAAAAGGCTAACCAGTTAGGTTGTCCGAGGGAAACAGCCATTCCAGAGAACAAAGAGGAGTTTAAATGTCCCACCCCAATTAAACAAGTGCCACTGAGTCTGACTTGGCCCTGCCCTCTGCAGGGATGGCTCTGAGCTGTGTGAGCCAGGCTACCAGGGAAGTCAGAGAGGTGGCCATGGTTGTCCCACCTGTGGCAGACTTTAGCTGGCAGGGGTGGAAATGGGGGCTTCCCTGGCTGCTGCCTCAGCCATCTGCTGCACAGACAGCACAGACGGCTGCACAGGATATCCTTCCCCTCGCCAGTGTCTTGGCCCTATGGCCCAGGGCAGACATGGGCTCTGCCTGTGCCTCTGATTTACCTGCAATTCCTTGGGCTGGAAACTGCAGCATTCCCAGCTACTACGGCTTGTGACTTGTGACGGAGCAGCTGGGGCATTAACCATTGCAACTCCGGTTGTAACCACACTGCCAGCACAAAGGTGGCTTGCCCCAGCCCACGCAGCCCTTGCCCTGCTCCTCCTCCCGCAACAACAAGGCGTGCACCCACCATGGGGAGCACCACGGTGAGGAAGCTTGGGGAGCACATCCAGCTTGCTTGTTCTTCACCTGAACCTGGGTCACCATGCAACCACACAAACAACAGTGCCAGCACTAAACTGTAGGAAACACGAGGTCAGGAGCAAGTGGCTGGGGGATGCAGGAGGTAAAGGAGGCTTGAGCCAGGCATGAAACACCCTCACAGCAATGCTGTTGGCCAAATGCACAAGCAAGTGCAATTTGCAGCCCCTAGGCAGTGACCTAAGGCTGAACTCAGGTGCTTCAGTGACACTAGTCTTTGAGCTGCCCTGTTTAATGCTAACTCAGGGATAACTACAGAAACTGCAGTCGCACTTTTATGGTGTCATACGGGCATGTGCTATGAGAGTCTCACACACTGTAAGCAAGCTTTTCTCCCTAGTGCATTTCATTTAGCCTGAATATTTAACTTGCAAAGCAGTCTCCACAGGAGGAATGAAGCACCCTGGGCACCGGGGCTGAGCTGGTGAGGAGCAGAGCCCCACCGGCTACTCCCCAGACGGGCACCGGCAACTTTCAAGAGAGGCGAAGTGTCAGTTTGCACAACCTTGCTAACCAGGGAAGGGCATTCAGCATTGCTCAGAACACGCTCAGAGGTAATTTAAGACTGTGACTGACAAATTTATTCCTATTTCCTTTTCAGATAAGCACTTGGTAAATAGGGGTCACGGTACTGGGACTGCTGTAGGTGCAGTGACAGATTGGCTTTATTCGAGTATATGTTTATGACTTCGGTGTTTAGGCTGATTACAGCCATCCAAAGGGTGGCTTTGAAGCACTATATGACCTCATATATTTTTAGTGTCAGAAACGGGGAAGCTATTGGTTTGAGAGGGCCTGCTCCACCTTTCTTTTCCCAGCATGAGCCGTACATAGGAATTCAAATGTATCATCTGATGTCATGGGGCACTACTCTAGATAATGTTGAAAAAAACCTGGACAATGCAGGTATTGCTGCTGCTGAATTCAAGGTGGCACCTACAGTCCTGTACTTTGTAACCCACTGTTACACAGCTCCATGAGGAAAAGCAGTGTGCACCCTGGCTGCCCAGCCACCTCCCCAGGAGACGCAGTCCTAGGTAGGGTGGTGCAGGGCTAGACCAGTAGAGCAAACTCTTAGCTCAGGTTCAGGTTAAGGCATAAGCTGACAAGTTTTGTATGGCGTAGCACCATTGCTAATAAGGCAGTCCTCATTGCCAGCTCATGAGTGAATAACCAGCTGAGCCCTGGAGAACAGCAGGGTCATTCTGTGTGGCTTATTTTCTTGAATAGTGAGGAGGGCGTGGGGGGGTGGGGGGCATAATTCGTTTTCCTATAAACATACTCAAATGAATAGGAACTAGGAACCTTGCAGAAAGTTGTCCATTCCACTTGAAACACAGGAAATTTGCAGGGCTTTGGTGGGCCCAACAGTTTCTCCAGGTCTCCAGCCCTGCCAGCCCAGCTCCAACAGTGCAAGCATCTGCAGGCTGCTGGGGCCACCTTTGGGATGAAACCTGCGTGCAGCCTGAATTCTCCCTCTCAGTGTCACAGTGCAACGCCTTAGCTGTTCAGCTGTTTCAGTAACACTTCAGGTCCAAAATGCTTTACAACAGCTTTGAGTCACAGTGCAGCCAAGGTTTCTTTTGAAAGCTCACCAGCCTATAATATGGATCCCAGCAGATGCCTTGCAGAAGACTTGTGGGTACCTCTCCTGCTGCTGTTTGCTTTTCTCGTGCTACCCCTCTGCAGATATCATATGGAAGGGGCTGCTGACTCTTCCTGAAGAAACTGCAGCTCAAAAGGCCTTATGCCAGCCTAGAAAACATAAGATAAAAAGAAGAGTCCAGTTTTAATGCAAGGAGAAGAGGATGTTTACAGGGCTTGTTCCAGGGAAGAAAGAAAAAAGTTCTGGGGGACGGTGCAGCAGAGATGTCTAAACACTGGAAAAGGTTTTAATAGCAGTATATCTGCCTAAATCAACACCTTATGCCAGCCTAGAAAACATAAGATAAAAAGAAGAGTCCAGTTTTAATGCAAGGAGAAGAGGATGTTTACAGGGCTTGTTCCAGGGAAGAAAGAAAAAAGTTCTGGGGGACGGTGCAGCAGAGATGTCTAAACACTGGAAAAGGTAAAGGTTTTAATAGCAGTATATCTGCCTGAATCAACACAGTCAACCAATAGTGTTACAGAGTTAAATATCATGCTAACTTTCTTCATATCTTCCTCCCTATGGTCCTGACCTTTACTCTTCCATCTCTGCTACCTGCCTTCTGTGTTTCCTATCTTCCTTCTCTTTCTGAGCCTGTTCTGCCTTGACTGCCTGATGCCCACACGTTCTCCAGCAGTAAATACCAGCTGCTCTTTGGAAGTCAGTGATGGCTGGGGGAAAAAAAAAGCTGAAGCCAAATTTTCTGTGGCTGTTAAAAGGCACTAAACCTGACCCTGGCAACTCATCAGTTTGAAACCCCAAGGCTCTCTTGTGAAAGCTGTTGTCCAAGGAAAACTTGTGTATGGAGGGGGAAAGGCTGGTGGTCTGCACATCACTTACAACCAGGCTGGCACCAGGCTCTCTGTGACTTGAACAGAGCAGAAGGCAGCGCCAAAGTTTTGCTCCACATTTCTCTGTGAGCCAGAAAAAAGTGAAGACTCGCTTTGAGAACAGTCATCCTTCACCATGGACAGCCCAAAGGACACATCTGTTTCTGCCTTGGGAGGTGTGTTAGTGAGGGATGGGACAAGGGCTCCCAGCTCTTTGTCCAAGTTTGCATCTAACAATATAGCCTTGTGAAATTTCCTTAGCTCTAGCAATACAATATTTGTAAAAGGCCTCAGAAGGGCTTTGGGAGGAGGCATTGATGGGGGACATGCAGCATAAAGGTGTTGCTTTTCACTTTGGCAGCATAGACAACCTTAGTAGGTATTCCAGTCAGCAAGTCCTGTCAGCGTTTAAGGGTTCAGATAACTGGGATTTATTATTTAGTTGAAAGCAGAGACAAAATTAGCAGGGATAAAACAGAATATACAACTATCTGTAAACCTCTATCAAACATGCTTTTTACTCAGAGCTTAACCTATAAATGTGCCATGTAGTCAGCTTTTTCATTGCAGAACAAGTGTGTGGTGTCTTTATAGTGGCGAGATGCAGCATAAGAATAAAGGGATTTTTTGCATTCATCTTCAATCACACTGATACAAACATGTAGAGATGTCTGTAATTGTGCTTTAAGCGAAGAGCTAAGGAAACTGCCATGCATACATTTTTTTTTCTAGACTTCTGGGAGCTGTGAGTCAATCACAGCTGAATATGCATAGAAAGGCCCAGATAACCTTATTGGATTTACATTACAGGCTCTGTGTAAGAATTGTGCAGAAGTTCAGGTAGTGTATCGAAATGACAATACAGTATTTTAAGTGTTTAAAACTTCTTGTAAATGCAAAGGAGTTCCCCAGACAGCCTTCATTAATATGAAAGATGGTTACATTTTCTCCTGCTATTACTATAATGTTTTGCTTTTCCATCCTCGTTTCCTCTTATTGTTTCAGCATTAAACATAACACCAGTGTTAGCAAAACTAGTCTTCCCTTGCCATCCTAAGGGTTTGCAGTGAGTGTGGTCCCTGAGACCTGACACACATGGGTACATGAGCGTGATGGTCCCTATGGGCTCCCCGGCCCTTGTGGGTGCTGCTCACCTGCTCTCACTGAGTCATGGTGCCACAGCTCCTCCCGGGCAGCTCTGCCCTCTCCCAGGATGGAGACAGATGTGCAGAAACACATTGTGGAAAAAATGGGACAGCATTAACTCAGATCATGGATTCACCATCCGCAGAGTGGAAAGCTGTGCAAAGAAAAAGGCTTGCACTGCCGGCTTCCCACACAGGGCAAGCAGAGGGTCAGCCCCTTGCCCAGCTGCTCTGGAGCTGGGTTAGGATGCTGTGTGTTGACTGCCCTGAGCTGTCATCAACTGCAAAGGCACTCAGAAATAGTCAGCCTGGCAGGCTGCTTGGATCATTTCCTCTTTTTTGCTTTTCATTGGTGTTAAGAACCATCCCTAAATAGATTACTGAAGCAGAGTCTATAAACTCTGCTTTTAATTTGGTTGAAAAACATGCCAGCTTGGCAAAGCCAATAGTATATTAATCGATTAACTTGTTTGGATAGCAAGGCATGTGGATAAATAGATGTATTCTGAGCAAGAATTTACAAGATACATTATTCATTATGTTCTGCTCATAGGTATTTCTCCCAGCATGTTATTTACACAGATGTGTGTGTATATTATAGTTAATATCTTATACATTTTGAAATTTGTGCACATGCATATACATTTGGGGAAAACAAACGTGTGCAATTAGTTTTTAAGATATGCACTCACTGTAGGTATTCTGCAACACCTTTTCCATCAAAAGTATGGTTATTTTACGTGCTTACAATGGGAAAGGCACGAGTATTTGGCCTACAGTTTTCTGTGCTTGAACAGATTAACCAAGGATGTTGTTCTTGAAGGAATAAATAAAATTTCTTGAGATTTTTTTTTGATCATGGAAACTTGAAAATCCAACATCTCCTTTGTTCTTTTGAACTTGGGTATTGAAATTTAAAAGTTGGCAAAGATACTATTTAAGTACTTACTGAGGACTGAGATGTTAAAAATACAGTATCATAATAACAATAGCAACAGTAGTAGTAGTAATAAATAACAACAACAAAACCAATAATAATATTGATAAATAAAGCAGAGATGGCCTGGACATCCTGGGGATCCCCTGCAGTGCAGGGGAGGGTGCTACACGTCACTGCTGGGGGACAACATCCCCTGTTGTATGGCTGGTCTGCAATGGGAAGGGAGCCAGTGGCAGTCTGCTTTGGCAGGACTTCCTCCTGCTACTTTACATTAGGGAAAAATGTTTCATCTCCTACAGCTGCTGGTTAATCTCCGTGGATTTTTGACAAGCCGTGAGATTGATACCTTACATCGTCCCTATTCACACCACTACTTCAAGCAAGGGTGTAAACCTAACTCTGCCTTGGTACTTCCATAGGCTGTGAGAGATCCAGGGTTTTATTCCTTAATTTTTAAGTTTCCTCATCTTGAGATTTTGAATCAAAATTTGGTATTTCATTAATGGCACTTTCTTCTCCTACTGTATTCAGAAGGAGTGATTGCCTGGGTTAGCTCAGACACCTATTACAACACGCTCTATAGGAAACAACCTCATGCAAGCCACGGTTTTGACTGGGAAGCTCCATGACTGCACTCATGTTTCTTGCCTCAAGGTTCTGCTCTGCCATCTGTTAAAGCTGATTTAAATGTGGCCTAGTGTCAAAGGAGGGGGTTTTATCTTCCCTTAGTCACCTTTCAGCCTGTCACTGGCCACTTGTTTTTGTGGTGTCCCTCAAACTGGTACCAGCGTTCATGTGGCCATGCAAGGGAATGGATCCCACAGTTTATCTGGCTCAAAGCTAGTCTTTGCTTTTGTAAGTGCCATTGACAGGTCAATTTTGAGCAGCTGGCTGGGCAAAAGTAGTGTTGGCTCAAGTGAGGCAGTAAGGAGACTGAGGAGAAGGTCGTGAGGTCTACAGGGCCAACCATTTTATTAAAAAACTGCTCACGTATTGATTTTAAGTGCCCAAGAATATACAATAACACCCTTGCAGAGCATGGCTTGCACAAGGTAGTACTATTAAAGGGCATTTCCCCCCCTCCCTTCTGTTAAATTTGCACTTGCAAAGTAAACTATTATATAGACAACTAAACACACTATAAAATCATCGAGTCTGTTTTTCTACACTTCGCTGTTCTTTGACTCTCAAATAAAGCACAGAATAGGAGGCAGGGAGGGCATTAAGGAAAAGAAAGAAAAGATAAGGGAATTTAAAAATGGGTCTTTGACCTGCAAAGCAGTGATGAGAAGAGAATTTTCTCTTTATTGTATGGATATTATAGTCTGCTGCCTAGATAGAGATAACTCTGCAATGCAACTTCATTCTTGCTGAGCTTTTCTTTCCTTTAATCCCGCTGACTAGAAACAGTCTATTTCTTTACTGTAAGCATCATCTACTTCAGCTGAAAAGCCTTAATTTAATTTTTTTAGACAGGACTGTGAGATGTTTCTCTGGTTGCTGTTATGAATGGAAGAAAGCTAGGTAAAAACTATTTCTTTCTCAAATTAAATATAGTGACTGAAGATTCAAATCCTACAAAATTGGACAGCACATTTTTTATTCTTCTGTATCATCTTGAGAGATTCATACATGTGACTACTCTTTTCTGGCTCCATAGAGAGAATAAAACATACAAATCAGGTACTGAAGTCCGCCTGCCCTTCGTCTGCTGGGAAAGGGGGAATAAGAGAGGGAGCCCTTGTGGAGATTCATGTGATAACAAAATTATAAATGAGATGCTTGCGTGGCGACAGCTGTTGTGCGATGAAGAGTGCAATGTGGAGTACAAAAAATGCATAGTTAGCTCCTGAACTAGTCATAGCTGGCTTAACTTCACTGAAGTTGCTGGAACTGCACTTGTATATTTTTCCAGCTGAAGAGCAGAAAAGTGAAGAGCTTTCATCAGAAACAGTGTAAAAATGTAAATTACAGAGACATAAATATTGGGCTGATGGGCATGAAAGAGGCAAAACAGAAGCCTGTAGTTAGTTTTTCTCATTTGGGAGAGAATTACTGACACAGACTGACACACCACAGACAACTGAATTAATCTCCTCAAAATTGCTTTAGGAAAAGATGGAGGAACTGCTAACAGCGGTGAAAGAGCCAGCAAGAATAAATGCTGAAATGCTGCAAGAAGCACTCCATTATGCCCTACTGCCATGGTCATCCATACAACTATAAAAACAAGTTAGTTTCTTTTCCACTGGCACTGTGGATTTGCGAAGGCTCTGACTGTGGCTCACCAGTCCATGAGCAGGTCCCGGCAGCTAGGCTCTCCCCACTGCAGCTCCCGCTATCTCAGGAGCCTCATCTCTTATGTTTGCTGTCAGGGTTGTTTTTATGAGTGAGAAAGCAGAGCAGCCAGCCAGCAGCTCCCACCTGTGCCCGCGCCACAAAGCGGGGAGGCCTCACACGCGAACTGAAATGAGCAGAAAATTATGTTCTCTCTTTAGGTCATTTGTAAACTTCCACGTGCAATGAAACAGAAGGTGATATCTTAAGAGAGGCCATTTGACAAGAAGCAGAGTGGTAGCTTCAACCACAGCACCAAGCTGGGACCCAAACAAAGACACGGGTTTCTGTCTCACATAAGCTGCTGGTGCATGGCTGACGCTAGGTGAGAAGCAGGATTTTAGGACCTCCCCCTCCTAGCATTTTTTTGGTGGGAAATTAGAGTAGTGGTGTCCAAACTTTTTTCCTTATGCAGTAAAAAAATTTTGAGCACACATCATCAGTATATGTATATCTATTTATAATTTATATACTTGTACAACCGTACTAACATAGTATGAACATTATAAAACACATAAAAATAGAAATTAAAGTAGGATGAGATAAAGGTGAAACAATGGCTATTTTAATTTTATTTTTATATTTAATTAATTCATGATAAAAAAAAGTATTTTCTTCCTGCACCCCAATGTCTTGTCTTGTGCAACCCCTGTTGTGCACACACCCCACTTTGGAGACCACTGGTTTAGACAGCCCCCATACCCCAGGTGCCCTGAAACTCTCTCTGGAAAGTAACATGTCCCCTTTCCCCACCAGAGGCCATGGGTGTTTGCTTTGCGTCTGGTCACCTTCTCCTCCCCATCCACCCAGCTCAGCACAGAGCTGTCTCCACTCCTGCACCTCCCGCTACTCCTGCCAAGCATCGCATTTAGAAATCCCCTGCCCTGGGCACCCTGTTAACCACTCTAACGTTGCTTGTATCACATTAACACAATCACTTAAGCAGCAGGTGCTGAGCTGTTAATTACATCCGTGGTATGTTCAGCCTGCGCAGCACACAGATGTGTCATTTTTCTACTCAATATACTCATCAGTCCTAATTATTCTAAACCATTGGAGTCAGAACAGTACAAATATGTCAAAGTATACTCTTGACTTTTTGTAAGACTAGTGTTCAGATAATAAACTTTAGGTCCAAAAATACCAGACCTTGTCATCATTCACTTCATCCTGAAGAAGTGGACCTGTCTTCTGGAAATACTTTCCATGTCCTACTCTAAGCCTAACGCCACCACTAGTCACAGCTCAGCCCCAACCTGCAAAGACCTTCCACAAAATCAAACAACAGAAAGGCCTAGGCTAACACATCCATGTACCTTCTCCACCCCCTCCAGCTGTAGGAAGAAATAGGTTTGGTCACCTGCGAGATAGGCAAAGCCCTCGGCTCTTATCCACCCTGGCTTCCTTCTTATATCACCTTGCAATCTTCTGCCATTCTTCCATCTCTTAATCCCAAGACCAAACAGAACCTCAATGACAGCCTGGGCAGACCAGATGCCTGGCCATGGCCCAGCTGGCAGCATCATCCGCCCTTTTGTTTGCTCTTGGGGGTATTTTTTGCATAGGCTTCACAGGAAACCTAACCACAGTTACTCCCTCTGCAAGATGCTAAGGGTGTTTGGCTCTGCTCTGTGCTAGGGCTGTCCCTCACCCATCCAGCCCTGAGGGAGGCAGCCCCCGCCATGGCTTGGGGGGGAAATCTCCTATGCCCAGGGGGTGGGAAGCAGCTGGCTACCTTAGGGGACAAGGGCTTTGCTTTCTTTCTCAGTAGAGTTGGTGCCAAATTATGGTTTCTGTAAGGGTTATAAAAAAGTGGCGCAAAGCCCAGAAATTTTTCATGAATTTATTAGGACTTTGACCACCAGAGGTGGGGTTTTTTGTTGCATGTGCCTTTGAGTGTCTCTGTGGGCTATCATTCAGCTTAGAGCTAGGGTTTTATCTGGTGTTTCGATCAAGCAGTCTAAAGTTTCTAATCCCCCATCTGGGACCTCACTATGAAGGAGGCTGAGCTAGGAAAAGGCAGGCATGGCTTGGGTCCAAAGCCTTTTCTCACCTTTTGCAGACTGAGTCCTGTGGTGTACCTCAGTGATGGTTCTGTAAACTGATCACAAATTTAGGGTTGAGCCCCATGGGGAAAGAGGGCCAATGGCCTCACCAAATATCCATACCTGCATTCTTCATAGTTGCTCATGTCCTCTAAAATCTGATAACAAACTGAGAATGTTTGCTCAAGTCTGCAGCACCTGAGGGATTATGAAGGCAGCTGCCTTCAATTACAGCCCCTCTTTGCTCTCTTTTTTTCTCAGGTGTAATTCTCTGCCTGGATGGACTTAAGGGCAGGGTGCTGGAAAATCAATAGCCTCAAGAATGAAAGTTATTGCTGGCATTTAGATAAACTGGAGTTTACAGGAGGAAAGGAGCTAGCAGTATTAGCCAAGGTTTTTGTTCTCTTCCTTTCTCACTGTTCCTCAGTCTGTTACTCAGGCTAGGTCAGTATTTCTTCCAACTGGGAATTAGGAAACCTGCATTCTTGGGAAGCCAGATTGCTCCTGGGCAGTGGCTGGCCAGGGGAAGATTTCCCATGCTACTTACAGGAGCCAGAATCCTTTGTCTGATGGAGCAAGGACCAGGTCTCTCATTAATTACTCCAGGTTAGTGTTGGAGTTATTTATGTTTTGCCCTAGAGTCAGGCAAGCCTGGAAACATTACAGAATTCATAACTTCTCCATACGTGACCTTTTTAAAACAATTTATGTTCCAAGACAAAGCTAATGGCTGTGTTGCTTAGGCTGTTAGAAAACAACAAGGCCAGGCAGGACCACTGCTGTTGATTTTTGAGGTTCAGAAAACATAGCTTGAAACAATTTCCCAGGAAAAGCTCCATTTTTTTCTTCCTGAGAAGTATTTATATCAGGAAGTAATTTTGTAAAAAGAAAAATGTTGTCCTCTGGCAGATCTGTACTCTTTCACTCTCTTAGAAAAGTAGTTTCAGGAAGAGATGTATATAATGAAACAATTTGTCTGATTACTTTCCTGAGTACTCATCTTAATTTCTTGGTCATGATGGTAAAATGATGAACTCTGTCACCAGTACACAAGGAGCAGGAATATTTTAGTCTCTTTGAGCTTTTGATGTGTCTGAAAGAGAGTAAAAGTCTTTATGTTTCACAGCGTTTATGGTTGACCTTATTTTAATAGCTCTATGGTTGAAGAGTGGAGGATTTTTTTCTGGTTTCTAGGTGAAAATATCAAACTCTGAAATTCTCTCAGAATGTCCTTTTTGTCCTCTACTTATAGCATTTTTATGGCACATGTTAATAATTCATGGGGAAAAAAATAACTGTGGTTAAAAGTCTACTCCTAGCTGCCTAAAAGCTGATTATTGACCTTTCTAAAGGCTTTTCTTTCATTTTTTTTTTATTTTCTTATCCATACATATTGTTGGAAGTTGAGCTTCAGAGATTCTTGATGCAATGCACAACTTCTTGTTTGTATGACTCTGGCTAACCTTGAAGTGACCTGAGACAACTGAAAATTCAGGAGGGAGAAAACAGAAACAGCAAATTGAATGGGGTGTCATTTCACAAGCACATAAAATATGCCTGGACCAGCAAGTCGGGTAGTACACAGTGGGGTATGCTCTGCTATCAAGGATGTTTTGGGACCATTTCTATTATGCAGAGGCCTGCCACCAGAAAAAAGGATGAGCACTGACTGTGAATGCCATTGGGAAATCACTTATCAGTGGCACCTTACATCCAGTAATGTAATATTTTAAGTGCATCAGTTCTTGCAATACTACCATGAAGTAGCAATATTTTATCTAGCTGCACATGAAGAAGAGTAAACTCAGGCATCAAAGAGCTTCCTTGGCTTACACTAAAGCCATTGCCCTGAGGGCCCTGCTCTGAATTCCAGTTTCTGCTCACCCCGTTGGATGTCAAAAAGACAAATGGAAAAGATAGCTTGTAGGCACACAGAGAGTGTCCTGATTTTGACAACTGCCATGTGCTGCCAGGCACACAGACTGATGCATTTTGAACCATCTGATGCGCCTGACACAATGCCAGTTTTGCAGGTCTGCTCCAGAAGTTATAGCACTGGTCTCTGGAGCTTTTAAAGCAGTGGGTTATTTGTGACAGCACATGGGGATGCAAGCACCAGAAATCTCAGTGGTTTTTCTGAACTTTTTTGGGGGTGGGAGATGGGAAGAAGAGAAGACAAAGTAGTGATAATCTGTAAGATTTTTTTTTCCTTGAACTATCTGCATCCTATGTAAAATCTAAGGTCGTTCTCAACACTGCATCCAGGATTGTGTCGATGGCAAACTAGGCCATCTTGTATCTTTTTTCTCTTCTTTGGTCTGGCCTGTTCCTTAAAAATGGCATAGTTTATGGGCTGACTCTATGGAATTGTAACCTAGGGAAAAAATTTGGGGTTTTTCCTAAAAAAACTTCACTCCACTTCCACACTATTATTCAGCTCTGTGACTGAATCCAGCCTGCAGCAAACAAGAGCTTACTGTAAAGCAATCAGTATTCTGTTCTAGCTGGGTCTGGAGGAAGAAAAGGTCCTGATAAGCCATTAACATTGGTGGTGCCAGCAGAATTTACACTATCTGATGATCTGTCTTCTACAGTCTGCTCTCAGCACTGTTTTATTTCTTATCCTTTCTTCCATTTCCCATGTTATTGAAGCCTTTCTTGGAAGAGGTCCAGCTCTCCCCCTGGGAAGTCAGATTTATGGTACCAGATACACCAACACAGGCTTCAGGCTGCTGCTGATTCAAGTTTTGCATGTAATGAAGCTTCTTCCACTGTTGCATTCAGGACACATAGTGAGGGATGTTGATTAACAAGGACCCTGCTGGCCATGCTGGCTGCAAGCTGCTCACACCTGTAGAGTAAATAAAAGCACTGTGTGCCTCCCCAGTCTATAGGTACAACTATATGGTTGTTTTCATCACATTCAGCATCTCTAGTTTAAAAAAAAAAAATCACACACACACTACTGCAGGGAATTTAGTTTCATTTGTAAATCTGGGGATTAGCCCACTGTAAATACACCAGACACAGCAGGCAAGTGAAACACTGAAAGGCAATGCTGTACTGTCACAGCTAATTCACCAGGCTCATCAGTATTTTAGTCTCAAGGTCCAAGTGTTTTTTCTGAACCATGGGATTATTAAAGCACAGTGGGATTTCTTATATCTGTTGCCACTTTATTCAGGAAGCAAATATTCTGCAGCAACAATAGATTTAGTTCCTACAGCTGTCAAACATTGCCAGCAGTACATACTAGTTTTTCTGAAGAGGAGCTACTCCTCCCAGCCAAAGCGTGTTGGACCACAAGGTCATAACTGCCACAGACATCTCAGATCTGCAGCCTGTGGTCCAGCAAGGCTGCGAAGCAGATTCTGATACTAAGAAATCTAAAAAAAAATAATGTTTTCTCGTAGCCTGGGAAAACACTCTGCAGTTCAGCTTCAGGCAACAGCAGCTTTTCTTTGCACTGAATCTGCTAGCTGAAACCCCTCAGTTTAGCACAGGAACATGGAAAGGAAAGGGACGGGGCCAGGTCTGTGTGCCCAGCTGCTGCCCACTGCCTCAGCACCACGGCATCAAAGGCCGTGTACATTCCATCAGACTGAGGAGGAGGACAGAGAAGAGCAAAGGTGCTCTGGGGTGCCAACATTACACAGTGTTTTATCCAAGCCCTGGGCTACCGGACAACAGAGGAAAGGTAAAACACATTAATGTAATGCTACAAATCACATGGACAAGGCCATGAGACCAGGCAGGGTGCAGCTGAGGGTGCTGAGGGCAAATGACATATGACAACATAAAATTTTACCTAGTCTTCCCTAGATTCAGATCCTCAATTAACCTGTTGTGGAGAAGGGTTGTAGACTCCTCATCACTGGAGGTATTAGCAACTAGACTACACAAGGCTCTGAACAACCTGATCTAAGTTACACTGCTCCACAGGCCCCTTCCAACTTACATTGTGGTATAAGCCAGTAGCGCAGGATAATAAATAGATAGCAGATAAAAATAGATAAAAGGTAATATTTGTAAGAAGACATTGTTACGGTCTCTGTGGTTATAGATACTGATGTGAACCCTGAAAGATGTTAGAGTTCCTACTTCCAGAAAGGAGCTGTCAATTAGCAACACCATTAAAAGGAAAGCTTCACAGTATGGCTTTCTAAAAAGACGTATCCCATACTGCATTTTCCTCTAGGAGAATAAGCTCTCGTTGACATTTTTCTGTGTATATGTTTTATGGCTCTTCACTGAGGTGCAATACTGGGTGCTATTACACTAAACTCCTCCACCAGGTTTGTGGTGGATTCCTGAAGTGCTTTTTTTGTGGTGTGCCGAAGGTTGTATTACATACCTTACGTATTCCATCTGCGCCTACTCTTCCTCTTTTAGAATATATACGTACCTTTAGCCTTGAGGTCTTCATAGAGCTGAAAAATTTTTATTGACCTTGCACAGAGGAAAATCATTGTGAGTGGATCGCATGATCATGGGCTGAGCTGGCAAGATGCCCTGGGTGGACATGATGCCTTTGTGGATATATGTATAGAATGAGTCCTGTGAAACCAAGACCCAGTATGGGTCCAATTGCTGACTGCTGAAACTCAGGTATTCAATGATCAGGTATCTCTGTATATGTGATAACTGTTTTTCCCACCCAAGACACTTTCACACCTACTCAAATGCACTTTAGAACAGAATGTCACTTTGGTGACATTTATCATTCATCTTCAACAAGAATAATGAATGTCTGATCTGCCTGAAAACTAAAAAAAAACACATTTCCTCTCCTGTTCTGTTCCTGGTATTGAAGTATGCAGTTTTATACCAGTTTAATATTCTGAAATCTCATTTCTTTTTTTATTGCACATTTTTGACTGTCCTGGAACACATCAAATAGCTAGAGTTTAGAAGTAGAAAAGCTGAAAATTGGTCATTTTATTTCTCTCTTCTGACACCATGAATGCCCCCTAAAGTCCAAACCTCATCATTACTGTCACATTCATCTGTCTTGGGCTTTAAAGTGGTGTAAGGAAAGTCCATCAGGGCTGTACTCAAAATCTTACTCCGACCCTTAGCATCAGAGAGGGCTGTGTTGTGAGAAGACACAGGCAAACAGTCACAATGGTGGTCCTTGCACGTACGAGAAGAAAGGGAAGAGAAACTAAAAGGCAGCAATGACAACTCAGTTTCCAGAAACACTCTTAGGAAGTGCAGCCAGCAGCAGTGAGTGGCAGCCAGGAAGGTTGCTCAAGCATCCGAGCACTGTAAAAGTGCTTTATAGTTATAGTATAGTTATAGTATAGAGCTATTTATATAGTTCCAACTATGACTTTGAAGGTATGCCGTGCTTGTTCTTCCCACTTTCCCATGCTACATGGAACACCTTCAGGGTCATTCTGCATCCTCTTCATTTGAAGGTTTGTGGCAGCAGCGTCATCTCAAACCCCCAAAACCGAGGCAGAGAAGGGCAGAGGGGAAAACAACAGCAAAAGTTGCTTTTAAAAAAATGGTTTGTCTGATCTGGTCTGTTCACAAAACAATGGAAATTTCACTCCTGCTCTCCTTTCTGCCCCACTTAAATCCCTCCAAGTGTTACAGAAGCCTCCATAGGGTGCATGCCAGTGTCCTGTTTACAGAGCAAGCAGGACAAAGCAAGGTAACACTGTGGTTCTGCTTTGACATTTTCCTGCACTCTCAGTTTATGTCAGACCATCAAATTGATTTATTTTAATGTATACTTTTCCATTTAATTAGTGTAGACGAAGCTAAACTGGCCTCAGTCCATTCAGTATACCAATATAAGCCGATGTAATTGTCCTGAGACAGATTGATTAAAGAAGTACCCATGATTGTTTTTAATAAGGTTAGACTTGTTACTGCTTTAGAAAATCCTTCACTGGAATTAAGTTTCTGTAGAAGACAAACCCATTCTCCCTGTTTCACAGTTGGGCACAACCCGCCCCATGATTCCAGGAGTTTAGAAATATCTCATACCTGCCCTAAATGATTTCATTGTATGGAAAGCGTTGAAATTAAAAATAAATATTCAGTTATAATTTTCTGCTGCTCTTTTTATTGATCTGAGAAGATTAATTAAAATATCAAACTTATTTTAGATTTGTGTTGATGTTAAAAATCTTACCAGTCTGTTAACAATTAAGAGTTTGTGGCTTTCAGTCAAAATTTTGTGTTTTAAAAAAAGGAAGCAGACACAGATAGAAAAATCTTCCTTCCATTTCACTCTGGTGAGAAAAAACAAAAACAAAAACAAAAACAAACTGGTGACTTTCAATCAGGAACATTTTAGAGAAGAGTCAAAAAAAGAAGTAGTTTACTCCTAGGCAAGATGATAAAACAAGGTTTATAGGTAGAGATCACCTTTTACCGAAGGAAGTAACGTAGCTGGAAAATTGAAATTTTGGATACATAAACCTTCCCAGTCTCTGAAGAATCTGGAGAATTGGGGATTGTTTAATTTGTTGGTATCCATTATTTTAAGAGACTTTTGTTGGAGAAGACCCCAGACTGCCTCCTGTCCTTAAGATGCCTCAGCTTGAACACTAAGAAACTCATTTGAAGAACTGGGTTGTGGAATATATAAAATAGGCACAGTAAAAGGGATTAGTCATCTAAATAGCACAGTTAGAAAGACACAGTTAAGCTAAATTGTATCTTCTTTAATTTCATGGTCCTTATTAACTTCTGAAGGAGCTTGGCAAATATATCCAAAGGCATGGTTCAGTTTTTGAAGTGTAAATTGACCCGTCCCCATCCCAGTTGAAAGCTCTAGCATATCAATTTGCAAAACCTAAGAGTATTTTTTTCACAATGCTTTGGTAATATATTCCACAAATGCTATCTGCAGCAGCAGTGTTATTACCACTCATGAGGCTGTTAAACATGCAGTCTCTCAAGACACCTGTGCACAGAATTCATCCTGGCCACCGCCCTGCTGGAGATAATACTGATTCCTTTGAAGTCAGTGGAAAAAACTCAGAATTTCACCTTGAATTTCAGTGGAACCTGTGAAAGGTCGGATGAAAAACGTCTAGAAATATCCTTAGTGCCAAAGGGACTAATAAGGACTGTTGCTTTTGTAATTACCACTTCATTAGGGATGTAATGTTTTCATGCCTGGAGAACTTGAAGGAACAATGTACCAAACCCTTATGCAAGCACACACATTCTTTGCTCTCTTCTGCTAAAACTATGTTCTGACAGCATTTTGAACAGCTGGAGGATTAATAATCATTGCTTTATTTTATTGAAAGAAATTTTAACACCTCTACCACTGAATCTTTTCTCTGCAGCAATCTGCACTTGAAGCTGCATGCTCCAGCATTATAATATCTCCATTGCAAATAATTTATAAAAAACCCTTCTATGCTCATCCGGAAAAAAAAGGAGGCAGGAAATTGAGACCAAAATGATCCACATTCTATGTCCACTTATTTTTAATCCTGTTAAAAGAAAAAGCTCTGGAAGGATTTCTTACAACTGTTTGAAAATACAGAACTGATTAGAAAGGTGAAGATTTATATTATTGTCTCCTACAGTGGGAAAATGAACACCAAACATCTAAGCTGATCACACCTAAAGCCAGCTAAGGTCCTACATTTTTTCCAGTAGTACAAAAGCCACCCCTCAGCACCTGCAATAATCTAAGATTTGGAGACCATTTATATTCAGTAGTTTTG